>NC_050185.1:25108116-25120616 GCF_008315115.2 Sander lucioperca
GAAGGAAACAAACTCCTAACAAATGTGTTAGAAACTAATCAAATATTCACTTCACTCAATAATTAGGCCTAACTTCATGTAAATGAGATTTCTTCACCATCAATTCCATAAAGACGTGTAAAACTAGTGGTAATAAGTTCTGAAGTTGGCCAAAAAGATGTAACACAGAATTGGGTGATCATGTACAGGCTACTTAATGCTTTATAAAGAGGCAAACCGAACCGGAGAACAAGTGCATGGTCGACGGGAAGACGATACAAGAGGGTTAAACTAAACAACTTTCTAGGCCGATTCCGATTTTCTTTGAGTTAGACCAGCCGATACCGATTTTAGCCGATTCTGATTTCATTTTTTCTAACCACTTTACAGCACACACACATATTTTCTATCTTTTCTTTAATAGAACATGTGTTGAACAGATAATGGATCACTATAAAATAGAACTATATAAATTACTCCTGGTGTGGGACATTCACACACATCTAAAGAGCAATGTTAGAACCATTTCCTTCTTTTCACATCAATATCAACTAAAGAAATGTGATTTAGGTTTTTGGTGTCGTCCCTCCACGCCCTACTTTCTCCTTGCAGGTGTTGCATATTGCAAACTTGTTATCTTCTGCTCACACGCTGAAGAATTCCCAAACAGCTGACATGTTGCAGGTTAATTCACCAGGTTCCTACATGTGGGAGAATAGCGCCGACACACGGCGGAAAAGTTGAGAGAAAGGAGAAAGAGAGCGTGCTGTGGCGTCCGTGCTGTGGCGTCCGTGTGTGTGTGCGTCCTTGAGAACTGTAACTGGTATAACTTATGTTGTCAGTTAATTGTAGCGTTGACCAGCATGAAATCACCATATGTCAGACTGACCTGCCGGTCGCCGGTCATGGCCGAGCACGTGAAGACCGGCCAGTTCTGGTCACCGGCCGGTCTATCGGTGCAGCTCTAGGTTAAACCAATCACAATCGTCTTGGGAGGCGCTAAGCTCCGGACGGAGCCACGGGGCCTCTGCTAAATAGTCTCAGGAAGGAACTTGTTTTGGTGGAACGTGTACGTTCAAAAGTAGCAGCAGCTGTAACGTACGTTACAAGCCTATCAGAAGCGGAGCAGGGCGGGTCCTGGCTACACGGTGTGATTGAGATCCATACGTCACGTTAGCGTTGTCGGTCAAAGCACGGAGCGCAAGTTCATGAAGCCCGGGGATGATGTCCTACCCATAGATAAAGGACTCAAAAATAAATGGCGCTGGGCGTGGATAGAAGAAGCAGGTAGAGACGGCGAGCCTTTTGGCAGTTGGTGCCAGAGACTGAGAGAGCCTGGTGCTCGTTTTTGCACGTTTTTGCTCGAGGAAGCTACTATCTGCCAGCAGCGGTAAGAAAGTGCTGCTTGCTCGTCATGGGTTAGATCCCGGTCATAGAGCCGCTGCCCGTGCACTCAAACTTACCACAACTTTGCCGGGAGCAGCTGTTAACAGCTGACACACCGTTGCCTGCGACTGACCATGTCTGCGACTTAAAAATACGTTTGTGCACGTTTATTGCGGAACATGACTTGTCATTCACAATTTCGCAGCCACTGGTCAACCTGTGTAGAAAACTAGCAGAAGACAAAAATGCGTTAACTAGCCTGTCGGTTTCAAAACCCTCCCCCTTTTAATTTCTCTTTATATGCTGGTATAGATTGTCATACAGTTTCAACAGTGCAACTTCAGTATAAGAAATGAACAATTATTTAAAGGTGCCCTGCTACACAAAACCGTTTTTACTTGCATTTTTTGAAATATGTTTGGTCCATATGTGTTTGTGTAATGTCGTGAATGTGAGAAATCAGGCCAATTACAAAAGCTGGTCAGTCTGACATCATGTTGCCTGAGCTCATTACTATTCATGAGCTCGCCCAGTTGTGCTGGGTAAAGGATGCTGATAGCCAGGCTCTCATTGGCTAGCTGTTAGCCAATCAGAGTCAAGCAGCTTAGCTTAGAACTGGCCCAAGTCGAGCTGAGTCTTCCTGCAGGCTTTCTATACCACGCTAGAATGGCTTGAAACAAGGTAACCAAGGCATTTTTTCCACAAAAAATGTTACAGAGTCCAATCCTAGACCTTCAGACATTACCACAAAGTAATGAAATACGTGTGGCAGGGCACCTTTAAAGAAAGGCAACATCAGCAGTAACGTTTGTGTGTCCTTTAGGCGGTCTGTGGAGCAGACTGGGCTCCGTGGAAGACGACAGCGGCGCAGGACGCAGCGAGCGCAGGCCCAGCAGCCGCCAGCGGGCCTGTTCCCCTCCTCCTCCTCATCCTCATCCTCCGCGGGGAGGAAGGACGCCAGCGAGGGCGCCGGCAGAAAGGAAGACGAGGAGGTGGAGGAGGAAGATGACTCGACGCTGCAGAAGATGTGGGGCGCCATGATCAAGCAGAAACAGGAGCGCGTGTCGACCAGGATCAAGAAGAGCCGGCTGGACCACCTGCCCTCGCTGCAGATCGAGATCAGCCGCGACAGCAGCGAGGACTCGGACGCCTGAAGGGCCATAGGGGGGCGGGGCCAGGGACCAGGGGAGCGGGGCCAGGGGTGGGGGGGCTGGGGGACCAGGTGCTTCTCTTTCTGAACTTCACATCTTTTCTCCATGAACAGAAATATAAAGAGCAGACTGCAGACCTGAGGCCAGTGGGCTGGTTCTCTTTAGTTTTTATTTCGTGTCTCCAGAACAGATTTACTGAACTGAAAGGGCCCCAAGGGTCCAGGGGGCCTTCGAGGGTTCGGGGGGCCTTCGGGGGTCCAGGGCCTTTGGGGGGGCCTCCGGTGGTCCAGGGCCTTCGAGGGTCCAGGGGGCCTTCGAGGGTCCAGGGGGCCTTCAAGGGTCCAGGGCCTTTGGGGGGGCCTCCGAGGGTCCAGGGGGCCTTCGGGTGTCCAGGGAGTCCAGGGGGCCTTCGAGGGTCCAGGGACTTTGGGGATCCAGGGCCTTCGGGGGTCTAGGGGGCCTTCGGGGGTCCAGGGGCTTTGAGGGGGTCCAGGGCCTTCGGGGGTCCAGAGGCTCCGAGGGCCCCTGTAGGAAGTGGCTGTTAACATATCTTGTCAGTGTAAAGTAGAGATCTCCTGATGGTGTTTTGTTGTTTTAATATCCAGATCCAACCGAAAAGAAAATCAAACTCCCAATAATTATAATAATGATAATAATAATGTTCTAATGCCGACGTGTGTTTTTGTTTCTCGTCTCCAGTGTCAATAAATCAGCCTGTTGTCATGAAGCAGTGGTACATATTATCTCTGAAAGTAAAGCTGTGTGACTGGTCTGGATTGTAGTATTTATGATGTCATATACGTATACTATAAGAGCGTGAAGATCCTCGTAGGGAGGAGGTCGGGGGGGGGACACAAGACTTTCACCCAGGAAACAGGTGATCATGTCCTGTGAAGTTAAAGGTCCTATGACATGCTGCTTTTTTGGATGTTTTTATATAGACCTTAGTGGTCCCCTAATACTGTATCTGAAGTCTCTTTATATAGGCCTTAGTGGTCCTCTAATACTGTATCTGAAGTCTCTTTATATAGACCTTAGTGGTCCCCTAATACTGTATCTGAAGTCTCTTTATATAGACCTTAGTGGTCCCCTAATACTGTATCTGAAGTCTCTTTATATAGACCTTAGTGGTCCCCTAATACTGTATCTGAAGTCTCTTTATATAGACCTTAGTGGTCCCCTAATACTGTATCTGAAGTCTCTTTATATAGACCTTAGTGGTCCCCTAATACTGTATCTGAAGTCTCTTTATATAGACCTTAGTGGTCCCCTAATACTGTATCTGAAGTCTCTTTTATATAGACCTTTGTGGTCCCAAAACAATCTGCTCCCAAACATGAATCATCATTTCTCTCACCCGGCCAAAGTTTAAATAAATCATTCCTACGTTAGCGAGGAGATGGTGGACAGTGACATCTCACATTTACCAACAGAACAAACAGCGAAAGACCGTGCAAAACATTTCAGACCGTCCTGCCTACCTGTAAACATTTTAACATGCTGTTTCAATCCCGTCAGCTCTCTGCAGAGGGTGGGGCTGCTTAGTTCCCCCCGTGACTCACACACACACACACACACACACACACACACACACACACACACACACACACACACACACACACACACACACACACACACACACACACGGTGGATGCAGGAAGAACCGGAGATGAGACTACACAATGTCCTAAATTGAGGACAGCTACGCTCGCTATTGTAAGTGCAATGATAAGTTAAAGTCCAATAAGTACTTTATCAAACCGTATGAATGTGTGTGTGTGTGTGTGTGTGTGTGTGTGTGTGTGTGTGTGTGTGTGTGTGTCAGGCCAGGATCAGAAATTAATTAACAATGTAAAGATCAACAAGCCACTGACAGTGACAGATGTTCATATTTGATTCATTCAATAAATAATTTTTTTTTTGTCTTAAATCCACCAGCCATTTTCATATTATACCAACATTTGCAGCATCCTGAGCCTTTATGGTTACTAATAAACTCAGACTAGAGTAATTCATTAATAGTAATAATTATTATTCTCCCCAAAACAAGTTTCCTTTTATTTTTAATGAACTATACAAAACAAATTGAAACTTTTTTTGCAACTTTCACTGTCTATGTGAACCCCTATGCAGGATTATCAAGGTGGCCCCCCCACTACAGCACGTGATGACGGAGCAATGTCCACCTGTAGGCTACCATCAATAGGACAGGATAGGATCATAGAGACACAGCACTTCCTGTTTTTCACCTTTATGAGGCAAAAAAAACTGGCTGGTAAAAAGTCCCTGTGGCAGGTAGATTTAAAAATCCACCTGCCACAGTGTTTCTGAAAACATTTGAAGAGAGAAATAGGCCGTGCATTTGCTGAATCTGTCTTCATTTCAGATCGACAAAGGTCAGTTTAAAAGATTTTCGTCAGATTTTGAGAGACCCTTATCACGCTCATCCCGCTCCCCGTTTCCGGGTTTAGTGCTCCACCAATCAGATGGGTCATTGAGTCCGACTGCCAGCAGTGCCCACCTTCCGATTCAACATGTCAGCTCGGCCAGAATGAAGGCCGACGGCCCCTCGGACAGACGACGGCACGGAACACACCGAACAGACTCGAGTCGCTGACCTCGCCAGACTGTCTGACGGCGGATTATCGGCTCGGTGTGTCTCAGGCTTTAAGGACTCTGGGAGACTGGCCAAGGTGCTCCCAGTTGCACTGCCCATGGAGCTGCAATATAGCAGAGAAAAACACTCACAAAAGACAGACACACAGCAGGCCCTGCTCTAACAGACACAAAAACATGGGGAAACAAAGTTAGAAAAATACAGAAGTTGCCCTTTAAAAAGGCATCATGTTCTGCTTGTACAGGTAAGTGTAACATTAAAATAAACTGGTTCCCATCTTTGTTCTTCATACTGACGTTTCACCCTACATCATGCAAAGTACGATTGATTTGTGTTCACACACACCCTTTTTTGTTGCTGTAGGTTTCTACATAAAGCTCACACAGGTTTACAGACGGCACAGTTCAACAGTAAGCTGCCAGTGTGAGAATGAAGATCTCTGTGAGTTTTACGCTGTGGCTGCTGCTCGGCTCCGTCTCCCCAAGTGAATGTACCGATTATCAGAAGAGTTTTCCTCAAGACATCTACGCTGCGCTGAGAGAGATGACCGCCTCGTTGGTTCGACTGAAGGCTGACGTGACGACGTTGCAGAGAGAATTCCTGCAGACTCAAGGTACAGCAATGACCACTGTTGTTTTACACCGTGTCATAGCAGCGGGGCTTAATTTGAGCCGGAACATGTTCCGGCACCTCCGACGTTGGATCCTGTGTCACTATGAAAAATAAACCGCCTAAATGAAAAAAATAATGTAGTGTTCAATGTTGTCTTGTTAGTCTTTATTCCCCACTGAAGTTCCATAAAAATCTCATGTTTGCATTTTCGATGCATTTTGAGGTGAATTTTCAGATTAAGAGGGAGGGGAGACAGAGGGGGGAGAGGGATGGAGGGAGGGGAGACAGAGGGGGGAGAGGGACGGAGGGAGGGGAGGCAGAGGGGGGAGAGGGACGGAGGGAGGGGAGACAGAGGGGGGAGAGGAGACGGAGGGAGGGGAGACAGAGGGGGGAGAGGGATGGAGGGAGGGGAGACAGAGGGGGGAGAGGGACGGAGGGAGGGGAGGCAGAGGGGGGGGGAGGGACGGAGGGAGGGGAGACAGAGGGGGGAGAGGAGACGGAGGGAGGGGAGACAGGCGAGAGAGAGGGAGGGAGGGGAGGCAGAGGGGGGAGAAGGACGGAGGGAGGGGAGACAGAGGGGGGAGAGGAGACGGAGGGAGGGGAGACAGAGGGGGGAGAGGAGACGGAGGGAGGGGAGACAGGCGAGAGAGAGGGAGGGAGGGAGGCAGAGGGGGGAGAAGGACGGAGGGAGGGGAGACAGAGGGGGGAGAGGAGATGGAGGGAGGGGAGACAGAGGGGGGAGAGGAGACGGAGGGAGGGGAGACAGGCGAGAGAGAGGGAGGGAGGGGAGGCAGAGGGGGGAGAAGGACGGAGGGAGGGGAGACAGAGGGGGGAGAGGAGACGGAGGGAGGGGAGACAGGCGAGAGAGAGGGAGGGAGGGGAGACAGAGGGGGGAGAGGGACGGAGGGAGGGGAGACAGAGGGGGGAGAGGAGACGGAGGGAGGGGAGACAGGCGAGAGAGAGGGAGGGAGGGGAGGCAGAGGGGGGAGAAGGACGGAGGGAGGGGAGACAGAGGGGGGAGAGGAGACGGAGGGAGGGGAGACAGGCGAGAGAGAGGGAGGGAGGGGAGGCAGAGGGGGGAGAAGGACGGAGGGAGGGGAGACATTTCAAGTGACACAAGCGCTTGTGCTGGTTGAGACTGCTGTTATAGCCTCATTTCACTCAGGGGAAAAATGTCAAAAAGACAACAAAGTTTGTTTAACTTTTTCAAACACGCTGGCCGGTCGGATCCCAAACAAGCAAAAACCGTTTCTGCCGATCAAGAATGTGGAGACCACGGTGGGTTTTTTGGTTAATTTAATAGTCCGATGGATAATTGCTGCTTGTGAAAACGATTGTTGCAGTGTATTTATTTATTTTTTTTTTACATTTCGTACCGATGCAGTGCACGTTCTGAAATAAAAATAAACTTTGCCCTGATGTACACACAGCGTTGTTTTGGTTTTTTTAGTCAGAGAAGCTACGTAGGCAGTGTCATTTTTTTTACCTCCAACTCCCGTTTTCAGTCGCCGGATCCACCCCCCCCTCTGCACTCCGGGATCTCCCACTTTACAAATTAAGCACTGGATAGCAGAAATATATTCAAATGCTCAAACTGATTAATCGATTATCAGAATAGTTGGAGATTTATTTAATAGTTGATGACTAATACACTAATCTTTGCAAGTCTAGGAAAATGTCCAAAGAAACTCAAGCTGCAGTGAGAAGAAGCTGACAAAGTTTTGTCTCTGATTTTGCAGAAAAAGCAGCACAGCAGAAGACTGAAGTGGACAATCGGACTCAACAACTGAAAGGTATAGACCTTTTTCACGGCAGACATGTTGACATGACAGTAGTAATGGCTGCATTCCTCTTAGGAGAGGTCCTGGTATTGTGCATGCTGACTCACTGAAATAGCTCACTGGGACACTTGATGGACTAAAACTAAAACAGAGTTTGGCAAAACTGCTTTTAGCTACAGTGCTCCAACTTCATGGAATGACTTGCAAAGTCAGCTTAAACTGCAGGTTTTTATTTCACATACTGAATTCAAGTCCTACTTAAATCAAATATATCAACATGTCTGTGCTTGTTTTTAAAATGTGTTCTGTTTTTATTTCTTATTTATTTTTGCAGTCCATCCCTGTCTGTCTGTTATTTGTTGTTATCAGAAAAGCTTTATTGCCAAGTATGTTTTTTACACATACAAGGAATTTGTTCTGGTGTTGTAGGTGCATGTCACATTCCCTAAAATAACTTAAACAAACAGGTTAAACAGAACAAACAATATAAGTATATATATATATATATATATATATATATATATATATATATATATATATATATATGTATATACACACAGAGAACGTATTAAAAATAAGAGAGTAAGAGTTAAGATGAAAAGAGCAGATTAAGTACAGTGGCATGTAGAGCCAGAGGTGGGGTGTGGAGAGAGTCAGGGTGGTTTCCGGGCCTTGTTAATAAGACTAGTGGCGGAGGAAAAAAAACAAAAAGTGTTAAAGTGTATCCTCTACGTCAGTGGTTCTCAACCGGTGGGGCCCGGCCCCCTGGGGGGGCGCGAGTAGGCTACAGGATGGGAGGAAAAAAATAAATAAAAATCACGTAATGTAATGTAACTACACGTCGCTCGGTCGTGGCTGGGTAGCGTTGCATTTCCTCCCCGACTCATTTCCTGGTTCTCCTTCTCCATAAACAACATGAACTCAAGGAGAGGGTTAACTTCTCCTGGTTCTCCTTCTCTATAACAACATGAGATCAAGGAGAGGGTTAACTTCTCCTGCTCCAGATCTCCACCGTGGTCAGAAAGAACAGAGGAGACACTTTGTTTCTCTCACTATAACTCTAGAGTCGGTACTCGCTCTAAAGCTAAACGCCGTCACTCTCTCACTTCTCCCTCTACCACACACACACACACACACACACACACACACACACACACACACCCACACACACACACACACACACACACACACACACACACACACACATATGCTGGCTCACGCACACACCAGTGCACAAGTACCACTTACGTACGTAGGCTACGGAGGAAGCTCTGTGTGGAGCCTCCGCACAACTGTAAAACAAGTCATCCTCCTGGCGACTTTTTTTGTCAAAAGTGACTAGCGACAAATCTAGCGACTTTTACTGGTGTTATTGGAGACTTTTGTGGTGTTTGGAGACTCGAAAACACGTATCACTCTGCAGTTATGTGCTCAACGAGCAGCGGGTGCTGCCGTGAGCCCCTCCCCCGTCCAAAAGCCCTCCCAGGCGGTCAGTCTCTCAGTAGCCTCGCGGAGCAGTCCCAGCCTGCAGTCAGAGCAGAGAGGAGACACACACCACTCCGCGTCCAGGCTGCACACACACACACACATCGTTACATCATAGCCTCAACTTATTGAAAACACAACTAATCCACATCCAAATTATTTCAAAACCAAACAAATAGAGAGATTTCTAGTGAGGACCAACGAGGTAACCGACGCACCACCAGCTGCAAAAAAGCTTTGAAGGTACGATGAATCATACCTGGCTCAGGTCTCACATTAACATCAGCTACCTGCAAGCTTCTGTAGAAAATAGAGATGATCTGCCTACTGTTAGGCCCAGTAATAATAACAGTAATAAAGCATGAATTCATATCAGAGGTCTGGTGCCAATTCCCAATTATAGCAATAGCCTAGTAATGATAATAGGCCTACTACTACTCATGATAATAATAATAATAATAATAATAATAATAATAATAATGCCTGCAAGCTCACATTAGAAGTCTGGTGCTACTGCCAATTATAACAATACCTACCGCTACTGATGACAATAATAACAATAATAATAATAATAATAATAATAATAATAGTGTGGGCCTAAAAATAATAGCCTAGCCTAGGGCTATCTATCTATCTATCTATCTATCTATGCAAGGTGGTGTAGTGGGGGTGACGCCGGGAAGGGGGGGCCCAACTGCAATGAACCAGCTTTGGGGGGGCCCAGCTTGCAAAAGGTTGAGAACCCCTGCTCTAAAGAAACTGTCTCTGGTTTTGCAGAACAAGCAGCACAGCAGAAGACTGAAGTGGACAAGCTGAAGCAACAACAGATAGGTATTGTTCTCTGATCATTGTTCTTGCTGCCGGCTGCTTCTGCTGCTGAGAGATTTACAGCGAGACATTTCATTTTTACTAAATAAAATCATGTTGGCCAAACACTTCTAACTTCTGGTAAATTTAGAAGAAATCTACACACACAAATAGACAAAATTTTAAGGTTCTATGACATGCTGCTTTTTGGATGCTTTTAGGCCTTAGTGGTCCCCTAATACTGTATCTGAAGTCTCTTTATATAGACCTTAGTGGTCCCCTAATACTGTATCTGAAGTCTCTTTATATAGACCTTAGTGGTCCCCTAATACTGTATCTGAAGTCTCTTTATATAGACCTTAGTGGTCCTCTAATACTGTATCTGAAGTCTCTTTATATAGACCTTAGTGGTCCCCTAATACTGTATCTGAAGTCTCTTTATATAGACCTTAGTGGTCCCTAATACTGTATCTGAAGTCTCTTTTATATAGACCTTAGTGGTCCCTAATACTGTATCTGAAGTCTCTTTTATATAGACCTTAGTGGTCCCCTAATACTGTATCTGAAGTCTCTTTATATAGACCTTAGTGGTCCCCTAATACTGTATCTGAAGTCTCTTTATATAGACCTTAGTGGTCCCTAATACTGTATCTGAAGTCTCTTTTATATAGACCTTAGTGGTCCCCTAATACTGTATCTGAAGTCTCTTTATATAGACCTTAGTGGTCCCCTAATACTGTATCTGAAGTCTCTTTATATAGACCTTAGTGGTCCCCTAATACTGTATCTGAAGTCTCTTTATATAGACCTTAGTGGTCCCCTAATACTGTATCTGAAGTCTCTTTTATATAGACCTTAGTGGTCCCCTAATACTGTATCTGAAGTCTCTTTATATAGACCTTAGTGGTCCCCTAATACTGTATCTGAAGTCTCTTTATATAGACCTTAGTGGTCCCTAATACTGTATCTGAAGTCTCTTTTATATAGACCTTAGTGGTCCCCTAATACTGTATCTGAAGTCTCTTTATATAGACCTTAGTGGTCCCCTAATACTGTATCTGAAGTCTCTTTATATAGACCTTAGTGGTCCCCTAATACTGTATCTGAAGTCTCTTTTATATAGACCTTAGTGGTCCCCTAATACTGTATCTGAAGTCTCTTTATATAGACCTTAGTGGTCCCCTAATACTGTATCTGAAGTCTCTTTTATATAGACCTTAGTGGTCCCCTAATACTGTATCTGAAGTCTCTTTATATAGACCTTAGTGGTCCCCTAATACTGTATCTGAAGTCTCTTTATATAGACCTTAGTGGTCCCCTAATACTGTATCTGAAGTCTCTTTATATAGACCCTTAGTGGTCCCCTAATACTGTATCTGAAGTCTCTTTATATAGACCTTAGTGGTCCCCTAATACTGTATCTGAAGTCTCTTTATATAGACCTTAGTGGTCCCCTAATACTGTATCTGAAGTCTCTTTATATAGACCTTAGTGGTCCCTAATACTGTATCTGAAGTCTCTTTTATATAGACCTTAGTGGTCCCTAATACTGTATCTGAAGTCTCTTTTATATAGACCTTAGTGGTCCCCTAATACTGTATCTGAAGTCTCTTTATATAGACCTTAGTGGTCCCCTAATACTGTATCTGAAGTCTCTTTATATAGACCTTAGTGGTCCCTAATACTGTATCTGAAGTCTCTTTTATATAGACCTTAGTGGTCCCCTAATACTGTATCTGAAGTCTCTTTATATAGACCTTAGTGGTCCCCTAATACTGTATCTGAAGTCTCTTTTATATAGACCTTAGTGGTCCCCTAATACTGTATCTGAAGTCTCTTTATATAGACCTTAGTGGTCCCCTAATACTGTATCTGAAGTCTCTTTTATATAGACCTTAGTGGTCCCCTAATACTGTATCTGAAGTCTCTTTATATAGACCTTAGTGGTCCCCTAATACTGTATCTGAAGTCTCTTTATATAGACCTTAGTGGTCCCCTAATACTGTATCTGAAGTCTCTTTATATAGACCTTAGTGGTCCCCTAATACTGTATCTGAAGTCTCTTTTATATAGACCTTAGTGGTCCCCTAATACTGTATCTGAAGTCTCTTTCCCGAAATTCAGCCTTGGTGCAGAATTACAGCCACTAGAGCAGGGGTCACCAACACGGTGCCCGTGGGCACCAGGTAGCCCCCAAGGACCACATGAGTAGCCCTCAGGCCTGTTCTAAAAATGAAAAGTGAATATTGACATTATCTGTTTCCCACCTTGTTAAGTCATTGTTGATAATTATTGTGAGAAATCATTAACGTGATCAGTGTCTTCACATAGATGAGTATCATTAATCATTAATAATCATATATAACTAAAGGCAAACTGAGCAAATTAGTTATTTCAGAAGAGCGTATCAAACTGGTAGCCCTTCGTATGACTCAGTACCCAGGAAGTAGCTCTCAGTTATAAAAAGGTTGGTGACCCCTGGTCTAGAGCCAGTCCCACAATGAGCTTTCCTTAGGATGTACCATTTCTGTGTCTGTAGCTTTAAATGCTGTTGAGGAGGAGAGAGAGTGTGTGGCCTTGACCAACTGCCATGCTTCACTTGTTTTCAAGCCATGATGTCTCTCTCTTTCTCATGGGTGGGCCAAATTCTTGCTTGATGGTGTTTTAAGCCCCCAATGTCTC
>NC_050185.1:25125616-25150616 GCF_008315115.2 Sander lucioperca
AAACACACACACACACACACACACACACACACACACACGCACACACACACTCACACACACACACACGCACACGCAGGCACATGCACACACATGCACACGCACACACAAACACACACAAAACACACACACATGCACACTCACGCACAACCACAAACACACACACACACACACCGGCCGATGTTTAGAACTGCAGGAGACGCTGTATTAACGTTACTGTTTTAAAACCGTTTTGTTAGTGGGGGAAAAACGTAGTAATGTTCACTCAGCGTTTTGTTGTTAATACCTTAATTAAAAAAATGAGGAAAAATCCAATCTTTAAGGACACCAATTTTCTTTGTGAATGAATAATGTATCGTAAATAAATAAATGTTCTTCCTTAAAATACAGGGGGCATAAGTCAGTACACCCCTATGTTAAATTCCCATAGAGGCAGGCAGACTTTTATTTTGAAAGGACAGTTATTTCATGGATCCAGGATACTATGCATCCTGATAAAGTTCCCTTGGCCCCCACATCATCACATACCCTTCACCATACCCCCACATCATCACATACCCTTCACCATACCCCCACATCATCACATACCCTTCACCATACCCCACATCATCACATACCCTTCACCATACCCCCACATCATCACATACCCTTCACCATACCCCACATCATCACATACCCTTCACCATACCCCCACATCATCACATACCCTTCACCATACCCCACATCATCACATACCCTTCACCATACCCCCACATCATCACATACCCTTCACCATACCCTCACATCATCACATACCCTTCACCATACCCCACATCATCACATACCCTTCACCATACCCCCACATCATCACATACCCTTCACCATACCCCCACATCATCACATACCCTTCACCATACCTAGAGATTAACATGGTTTTATGTCAGTTAGCCTAATAGCTGGTTTGATTTGCATTGAGAGATGATTTTATGGAAAGTACCCCATTTATTGGTGGTTGCTAAACAAAGATTTGGTGCATTACCGAGACCAACTGGTAGGTATGGAGTGTGGATCAGGATCTCTAATGTCTACAATACACAACTAATAAAGTCATGATTTAACAAAAGCCCTCATATCTTCTCAATCATATTAATTTGTTACTTGACTTAAACTTAACTCCAACACTAATATTCAAAATACAATAATACACTAGAACAATACACTATGTCTACCAAAACAATCTAAACATGACTCAAAATCTAATAATTCTTCCAGAACACTAACACACAACAGAAACATTTAGTCAATCATACACACTATTGAAATTATCTTTATTGGATTTTTGCACAGGTTTCCCAGCAATATTTACACTGTCAACATTTTAAGTGTTAATCATACACACTAACATCAGGAAGATTACACACACAGGGAGGTTGTGATAACTGGGTTAAGAGTTTAGGAAAGTTGTTAAAAGTATTTAAAAAATTGTCATGGTGATCATAAAAAACAGACACGCACACTCACACACACACACACATACACACACACACACACACACACACACACACACACACACACACACACACACACACACACACACACACACACACACACACAGACAATGAGAAGACTATATGAGACATGCAATAATACAGTCAAAGATATTTTACTTTTTCAAAATAAAAGCATGTCTCCCAGCCAGATAACGCTCCATCACAGCTAGTTTCTATATCACCAAACATGTCCTCTGTCTCTCTCTGGCTCCAACCAGCTGATGAGGAACACAGGGTCACAGTTCTCACACCCAATGCTAAAACTAATAAGAATGGAGTCAATTTAAAGCCAAAAGGTTACATGTTGACAACAAATGAAGAGAACAACACCATTTAAAACCATGAAAGAAACCAAATCCACATACTGCATTTACTCAAGTAACTGAATGCTGAATATAAATAAATACAAAACACACTTTTACCCAAAATAACTCTACAACGGAGCGAATGTTAAGGCAGCTTACCATGGAGACGCCACATGTAGACTGTATAAAACCAGACAGTTAACAGTACAAAATCAACTTGGTTATAATATAAAATGTACATTTAAATGAAAACACATTGAAGTCATTGGGCTGGCTATCAATTCCATTACCATTAAAACAATCCTTTTAAAAGTGTGTGTGTGTGTGTGTGTGTGTGTGTGTGTGTGTGTGTGTGTGTGTGTGTGTGTGTGTTGGTGCTGTGTTTTTTCAAAACAGATATTCAGTGTAATATAAGATAACACAGGAAAGAGAATTAATAGTTCTACATATTTGAGACGCTGAAAACAGCATTTTCTGACCGTTTTTTTTTATGAAAAATTACTATTAACAATAAATAGTCAACAAAGGTCAGTTTAAAAAAAAAAAAAAAAAAGCTACAAAAACATGTAAACACACGAAAAACGTCAAACACTGACAAAAAAACGCTGAAAACATAGAATGTCACAAACAAAAAAAAACAGAAGTTAACCCTTAAATGACTTCTGTCTATTTCAGTTTACACAACTCAGCAGAGTCTCCATAACAATAAACACTTAGTCCAGCATAGAGGGGCTGAGTGAATGTGGTCTGGACTCTGTGGAGGAGAGTCATGGTTTCAGAGACGCTGTAGAAGGACAGAATACCTGCACTGTGATCCAGGTACACTCCTACTCTGGAGGACTCAGGACCTGAGACGGGAGTTTGGACATTGTTGTACAAAAATATATAACTGTTGTTGTCACAATATAACGCCCAAGATTTGTCATTTTGTCCAAATCCACATTCATCTGACCTCCCTGCTCTGCTGATATTCTTGTATGCGACTGCTACAGAAACTCCTCCTCCTCTCCACCTCCCAGTAACAACGTCCAGTCAGACTCTCTCTACTCAGGACCTGAACCCAGTCAGTGAATCTGTCTGGGTGACTAGAATAAGACTGTTGTTGACTCATTACTGTTGCTTTCCTGTTCCCCTCAGATAATAACAGCTGTGTGTGCGCTGTGTTTGGATCCAGTGTGATTTCATGTGAATATTTTAAGAATCCAGCTCTGGTCTTGGGCTCTGGTTGTAACAGTAAAACGTCCACTTCAGTCCCTGTCAGTGAGACATTTGTCCACTTCTCTCTCAGGACGTCCTGTAGTTTATCTCTGACTTCTGACACGGCCGCCGTCACGTCCTCAAAGCAGCTCAGAGGACGGATATGGATGCTGGATGTTGATTGGCTGAGTGGTGACAGTGAGGGGTAGTTGTGTAGAAACTGGCTGTGATCCTCTGTGTGTGAGAGCTTCTTCAGCTCAGCGTCTTTCCTCTTCAGCTCAGTGATCTCCTGCTCCAGCTTCTCCTGAAGCTCTTTGACTCGTCACACCCACACACACACACGCACACACACACACACACACACACACACACACACACACACACACACACACACACACACAGAGACACACATTATGTGCATGCGCACTAACCCCCACCCCCTCCCCCAACCATTTTGTCTGTGATTGGCTGGAACATGGTTTGTTGTATTTTGGTCCACAGCCTGTGCCCCTAGTGTTTGTTTGACGTTTACGACCCCTGTTTTGTCTCCCGAGACCGGGCTTTTTCACGGTGTGTTGAGGGGGCAGGCAGGCTTTTTTATCATGGTTGAGGTACAGTCTAACATACAATATACTGTGATAGAAAACAATCTTAACATATGGAATACACATGAAATACATTTTAAATGATGATTATACAAGAATATATTAGTTACAGATTACATAAAATAATAATGCTTGATCATGGCAGAGGCGAAAACCTGGTGGCTGTTTTCTTTACCAGGACAAAACTTCTCTGCGATCCCCTCATTAAAATGCTGCCAGCCAAATCTTTGGAACGATCACATTATTCTTTGTCATGATAGCATGGTTCTAAACTTATCCCTCATCTTTTCTTACATGATCTTAACCCATTTACATTGAATTTCTCATGCACATCATTTAATCCACTTGTCCCATGGGACCCTCATCTTCACTTGATGTGGAAGTACCAGACAATGAAGAAGATGCAAACCTAGGTCTTCGTCGATTAGCTGAGTGGACATGCACATGATTAACAGTTAAATCATTAACCGTTTCGTCATCCATTCAAGTCCTCTTCCCGTCTCTGCATGCTTTCCTCCTGTAATGTGTGCCTCCTTATTGGTTCTAACAATGCCTTCTTGAATCTCTTTGAGATTCTTTAATGCAAATGACAAATTTCCTAATCCTTCAGATTTTGCTGGTAAGTACGTACAACAATCCATATCAATTTAAAGCGCAAACTCCGCCTTGAGCAGCTGTAATTGTGTCGAGTGCTAAACGATTTTCGATTGTGAATTGTCTAATAAGGGCCACTTCTGCACTTAATGATTGGAACCCTAACGCAGTAGCATTTGCTAAATTAACCACGTCCCTTCTTGTTAATGCTATCAGGAAATGATTATCATACATTAACTCTGGGAATGCGGAAAAATCCTTGTCTAATGCGTAATATTTTTCGCTAATCCTGTCGGATCTTTATTCTGTAGATGAATATAGCCTGTAACATCTGAAACTTCCCGCTTCTCCTTCTTCCAACTGTGGTTTCCTTTCCTGAATTCTACAGGTTCTACAATGTAAATTAGTTCATTCATCGTACAAACTCCACAACGACCTATAAAATTCCTGGGAAGAGAAGTCCAGATGTTTCTCCCACGGAACTGTTATTGTTCCTAAGACTGCGATCCTTCTGTACTCATTAGGTTCCCCTAAGATTTTAATACACTGCTGTTCAGGAATTTCTCCCATACTCTCCCCTTTCCCATGTTTCCCATCTTGTCCCTGACCTTCGATGCATATGTCGAAGATTGCAGATTAATTATGTATCGCTGAAACCTTAGAAGATTGTTTTGACAAATCAAGGGGCATATCCAACACATATTTCTTGTAAAATCCAAAACATCCTTCCAATGGTGGTTCGTACCCTGAAACTTTGATCGTCGTATTGTATTTACAGTTAATCTCCTTATTCTTTCGAGTCCTCCCAGCTACGTGTGAATACACAGTATACACTTTAGCATGCTGGACACCATCTTTTCCACTCGGTACAAGCGTATGCACTCCCTCGTTCAGTAACAGTCGTCTCACTTCTATGACTGTACTCTGTCTACTCGCTCTCTGTCCCACACCTAGGCCCATTAGTGGATGTGTCTGTAGTACAAATTGTAACATCATCATGCAACGAGCTGGAATGCCGTCGTGACCCTTTAACGGCACTGCAACATTATTAAACAACTGATTCGTTGATTGCAACATTACTGCACATGCATAGCAAGAGTTTGAAGTGACTCCTAACTTTTCTGGTTATATATTGATACCATAAATTGGAAGTAATGTGTTGCATTTCTTGTCCCCAAAAATCAAGCTTACCCACAACCATATCTTGTTCACTCTCCTGCACCATGGCTGCTGTCTCCAGTTCTCCCTCTATCTCACTCTCTGTATCCAGCTTCCCCTCAATATCAATATCAATATCGGCCCTGCGCTCTTTATAAATAATGTCACGATTATTAGTATTATTCTGATTACTTGTGCCATCATTATTCTCTCCATATCTGTAACGCGGTGTATCATATGATTGTCTAGCCCCCCTGCTTCTTCCTCTCATCGCATTTCCTCTCATTTTATTTCCTGTTTGAAATCCTGAAATTTGATCTTGGAGCTGTTCACTTACAGCCTGAAGTTTCGTGTTTGAGGTAAAAAGATGAATTGCCTCTAATGCTCGTATTTTCTTCAATAACTCTGCAGGGCTTAATGAGAACAGGTCAGGACATGCTAATTTCAACGTAAAGGCATCTTTCGTTCCCAGTCCATTAATCAACATTGATGCAAAAAAGGCGTCAGCCTTATCCAAAACGTCAAACTTTTCCTGTTCCTTCCAACACTTAAGAAACCAAATAGCAAACTCTGATACATTTTCATCTGATCTCTTTTTGCAGTTTAATATTTGTGAGACATCCTGTCCTGCCACAGCGTTTTTTTGCTAAATACACCTTTAATTCGGCCAAATGACTTGTCTGATGTGTCTTGGACAGCCACGGAAATGTATCCATAATTGTAACCTCTCCCTCTAGTGGGCCATCATTATCAAAGCTCAACGTTGGGTAAGGGTTAGCCTAACCCCTAACCCTAACCCCTAACCCTAACCCTAACCCTCAACGTTGGACATTCATCAATCAGAGTTTCCATTGACACATTAGGCATTAAAGTTGTCAAAATATACCTAACATCTTTGCCTGACATCGCCCCATGCATTAATACCGAAGTCCACCAATCAATGAATCCCAATGGGTTAATTAATGGATTGGGCGCATCTTGACTAATTCTTGAAACTTCAGCTAAAGTAAGCGGTTTCTCCATAACCTTGTCATCAAAAATTAATAAAGGGGCTTCAAAATGTTCATCTTCCTCCATCCCTGTGGAATCCTGCATGCGCTGTTTATTATAATCTAATAAAGTAACAATCCAATGTAAAAATCTCTGCACCTCGTCATTTGAAAACATAAGATATAATCTTTGCTATGTGGTGTTGACTAAGGGCTTTCCATGCAGTATCTGCCTTTTAATCCAAGTGATATTTCGTTAATGCTGTGTAAAAGCATCTAAAACTTTTATCTGATTTTTCAAGTTCCTGATTTTGGTCAGACCTTTTTATGACAAGAATCCTTTTAAATCCAGCCTCAATGCACTCATGCACAAACATCAGTTTACGTTCATTGCATGTCTCCTTATCACCAGCCCACTGGTGTCCTGCAGCTTCAAATGCCTTCAAACAATTCAGAAACCATAATTCTTCACATTGCCCTAAAAATGCTCTATAGCTTGGATTTTTATCGCCTTTATCAGGGAAAATAACTTCTGACTAGAGTTTAGATTCTCGGGGCCCTTATTTTCCGCCACTATCCTCGGGCCGGGTCGGACCCTTGATCAAGCATTTTTTTTTTTTTTAATCCATTACCTATTTAGCCTAATTGGGTGGGAAGAAACATAGATATAGAACAATAGATATGACATGTAATTCATACTTGCCATTCCAGGATGGAACCACTTGGCGGCCATCTTACCAGGGTTAAGTTTTAGAATTGCTTCAATTGGAATTAATGGGGAAAGAGGCTCATGTTGTCTTTATAATCCTTATATTTTTCTACCAATACATCAATAGTGGTTTTAATTCAAAGTAATGACTGTAAGACAACTGTGCCTTTCTAGAAAGAAACAAAAAATAGAGATTTGGGTGGAATTTTGATTGATATAGCTCCACGAGAACAAGTAATTCGTTCAATCATAAAGATAAGCTCATAAAAACGCATTTATACTGCAGGTAATAATTTTATTTTTTCAATTTTGCCTGAACTTAATATGTAAAAACTGTCTTTGGTATTCTGAATGGCTAATATACATTAAACAATATTTTTTAACGTAGAAATCCTAAACAGATTCAGTATTATGGTCTATAGATCGGTAGTTACGATAAGACACATGACAGAAACATCCAACTGTAATTTATTAATACATTTATGTGTTATATTTATGTGTGTAGATTTTATCTCAACTATAAGACCACGTTTCCCATCAACCCCGCTACTTCCTGTTTAGTGTTTGTTTTCTTCCTGTCAACCGGCCAGAATGGAGTTAGTTTTGACGGAGTGGAGTAGTTGAAGAGCCTCGCTAGCTTCAATGAGTTTTTGTTGATAAAGACTAGAATGACTTCACCACAACTGCTGATGGAATTGTCGCAATTTTCCTTGCGCTAACATTATGTTATGGAAATTACATTTACGATAGTAATGCAGAGACTTTGCTGCTGAAGTAGGAATCCTTTCTGGATTGAAGTTTACTTTACCTCACCAAGACATGGATTATTAAGTTTTAATTTGCTTTACTGAAAGGAAAATCGTGTAAAGGCATGAGGTAAGCTGACAACACTAGATGTTAATATATGATGAGTGACAGCAGGATTCAACATGGCTAATGTTTGGGGAGCTAACGTTAGCTGGTGAAAATGTAACGTTAAGTGCGGCTGGTCGGTTAGGGCTCCGTGTTGCTGGATGTGGCTAATGTTGATTTGTGTAACGTAACTTTACTCTATGTGTAAAGTTACATTTTAACGTACCGTTAGCTTGCTGGATTTGTCTTGAGATATTATAAAATGAGATTTAGGAGTAAAGAAGAGTACTTGTCGTTAACTTTAATTTAATTGAAAACGTAACACAGATTGAGTGAAATCAGCCGCAGCAGTCAATGTAGGGGTAATATTAACGACGTGTTAAAAAAACCTGTTATAACGTTAACGTTACTAAATGTCTTATTTGAGGTCAAAAATCAATCAACTAAAAAACATCAATCAACTAAAACAATGTTTGCTGTTCATAAATGCTGTTAAGAGCTAGTTATCAATCACCAATAACTGACATCTCAGCCGGTCCGTTAACAGTTGCTAGGTAACGTAACTAGCTAGCTAGCTAGTTCACCAACTTTTCTGTATTTATAGTCAAAAAAAGAAGAGAGAAAATACTTTATCTACTCCTACTGACATGTGGAAAGTGATGCCAGCCTCCTGGGTCTCTTCTGTCCTTCTGGTAAAGCAGTTAGGTGCTGCACAGCTGACAACCATACTTGCTGCCATAGGTGACAATTGTAAACAGTACCCTAGTAAGATGGCGGACAGTTATGCCATTTGTTATGATGTCATGTCATATCTATTGTTCTATATCTATGGGGAGAAAGCTATGCCATAATCAGAAATATTATAAATATGTATATATAAGCTATATAAAAGTAACAAATGTGTACAAAATTTAGGCTGCAGTTACAAAATGCAGCACTTCATGCGCGGAGTCTCCTCCTCTGGCACGCATCACACCGGGCCTGCTGGGCTGTATGGTGGAACATCACACCAGGCCTGCTGGGCTGTATGGTGGAACATCACACCGGGCCTGCTGGGCTATATGGTGGAGCATCACACCGGGCCTGCTGGGCTGTATGGTGGAGCATCACACCAGGCCTGCTGGGCTGTATTGTGTATCTTAAGTGCAACATGGAGCTTGAAGATGTAAAGAAAAAAAGAAAAACAGGAGAATTAACTTTGAGCAAGTGTGGAGGAAAGTCGGAGGTATGGAAGCAGTTTAAACAAGTCGTGGGCAGTGACAATGTTCCGTTTTGAATTGTTTACCGGCTATGTCCCTCATTAAACTCAACTCCTAACTTCCTATCTTAATCCTGTGTAACTAAACTAAACACGCACCCAAATTCCCCTGTCTTCTTCTTCAACTGTCTGCAGGGCATCTCCAAAATAATCCGCTCTGAATGAATAAAACTGCTTTTACGCCATATGCGTCACATTCACTCATCACATTCAATTCAACTCTGTGTACTGAACTTGTTCCTAACGGAGCGCCAATCACACAGAGAAGTCCTGCACCAAAATAGATAGATAGATAGATACTTTATTCATCCCGAAGGAAATTTTAGGATCCAGTAGCTTAGACAACCTTAACACAACAAACACATATATCACACATACATAAGAATAAAAATAAAAATAAAAATCACGCACAGAATGCAATGACCATGATAAGGTCTGTGCATGTGAACAATCTGACGAATTTTCTACAATTTGAACAATTTCAGTATTATGGCAAACCATACTAAAGATGAGAGTGCTTTTCATAATGCCCAACAAATGCTAATAATCAATTTAGAGAGATTCTGTCATAGGGCTTTTCGTTATATCTTATTTAAAAAAAAAAGAAAAAAAAAATGTATTCGGGGTAGCGTAATCTTTTCATCTTATTTTATATTATTTATTTATTTGTATTTTTTCTTTATGTGTGTGATTATTGCGTTAATTGTAAAATATGATTTGTATTTTTAAATGTTGTGTAATCTGAATAAAGTCTTGTGCGTATGGTGTGTAATGTGATGTCGTGAATTGTATTGTCACATGATAGATTGTAGGACCCCAGGAAGAATAGCTTTTAGCTATGCTGAAGCTAATGGGGATCCAAATAAAACAAACAAACAAACAAACAGTGTGTAGTTGGTTAGACAAACATCTGGTAATATGAATGAAGTGTGCGCCATGTGGTGCAAAAGTTAGATTTTGATAATGCTATATGTAGTTCTGGTTGCAGTTCTTCATGTTGCAGGATATTTGAGGTATTTTGCAGTTTGGGTGTGTGGTTTTGTGAATTGTGTTGAGTATTTTGATAAAACCACACTAGTTTGCAAAATTGTGTTTTAGCAATTGGAAAAAAAAACTGTAACAGATAAACAACAAAAGGGAGCAAATGTCATTCAACAAGAATAGATATTTACTCACCTTTGGCTGGATCTGCACGTGTTTCGTGAAGCCAAATGTTATGGGTTGATAACTCAGAAATGATGTTGGGAGACTTCAAAGATGACGACCAGTCTGATGAGTTCAAATCAAATGCAGCTTTATTCAAACAGTGAACATCTCTCATGACAATGAGACAACCGTGAGCATACAGAAGTGTCTGCCCAAGGGTGACTAACATGATCATCAAATGGATCCTTTTTAAACTCTTGTTGTCCTCACACAGTCTAAGCTAGGTTTTTCTGTGAGACAATGTCACCTTAAAACTGACCCGTACCATAGAAACTCCTTAGAATAGATGAGATACATTCAAATACCAAACCTATCACGAGACCAACTGGTAGGTATGGAGTGTGGATCAGGATCTCTAATGTCTACAATACACAACTAATAAAGTCATGATTTAACAAAAGCCCTCATATCTTCTCAATCATATTAATTTGTTACTTGACTTAAACTTAACTCCAACAAAATATCAAAATACAATAATACACTAGAACAATACACTATGTCTACCAAAACAATGCAAACATGACTCAAAATCTAATAATTCTTCCAGAACACTAACACACAACAGAAACATTTAGTCAATCATACACACTATTGAAATTATCTTTATTGGGTTTTTGCACAGGTTTCCCAGCAATATTTACACTGTCAACATTTTAAGTGTTAATCATACACACTAACATCAGGAAGATTACACACACAGGGAGGTTGTGATAACTGGGTTAAGAGTTTAGGAAAGTTGTTAAAAGTATTTAAAAAATTGTCATGGTGATCATAAAAAACAGACACACACACTCACACACACACACACACACATACACACAGACACAGACAGACACACACACACACACACACACACACACACACACACACACACACACACACACACACACACACACACAGACAATGAGAAGACTATATGAGACATGTAATAATACAGTCAAAGATATTTTACTTTTTCAAAATAAAAGCATGTCTCCCAGCCAGATAACGCTCCATCACAGCTAGTTTCTATATCACCAAACATGTCCTCTGTCTCTCTCTGGCTCCAACCAGCTGATGAGGAACACAGGGTCACAGTTCTCACACCCAATGCTAAAACTAATAAGAATGGAGTCAATTTAAAGCAAAAAGGTTACATGTTGACAACAAATGAAGAGAACAACACCATTTAAAACCATGAAAGAAACCAAATCCACATACTGCATTTACTCAAGTAACTGAATGCTGAATATAAATAAATACAAAACACACTTTTACCCAAAATAACTCTACAACGGAGCGAATGTTAAGGCAGCTTACCATGGAGACGCCACATGTAGACTGTATAAAACCAGACAGTTAACAGCACAAAATCAACTTGATTATAATATAAAATGTACAATTAAATGAAAACACATTGAAGTCATTGGGCTGGCTATCAATTCCATTACCATTAAAACAATCCTTTTAAAAGTGTGTGTGTGTGTGTGTGTGTGTGTGTGTGTGTGTGTGTGTGTGTGTGTGTGTGTGTGTGTCTGTGTGTGTGTGTGTGTGTAAGATATTCAGTGTAATATAAGATAACACAGGAAAGAGAATTAATAGTTCTACATATTTGAGACGCTGAAAACAGCATTTTCTGACCGTTTTTTTTTATGAAAAATTACTATTAACAATAAATAGTCAACAAAGGTCAGTTTAAAAAAAAAATAAAAAAGCTACAAAAACATGTAAACACACGAAAAACGTCAAACACTGACAAAAAAACGCTGAAAACATAGAATGTCACAAACAAAAAAAAACAGAAGTTAACCCTTAAATGACTTCTGTCTATTTCAGTTTACACAACTCAGCAGAGTCTCCATAACAATAAACACTTAGTCCAGCATAGAGGGGCTGAGTGAATGTGGTCTGGACTCTGTGGAGGAGAGTCATGGTTTCAGAGACGCTGTAGAAGGACAGAATACCTGCACTGTGATCCAGGTACACTCCTACTCTGGAGGACACAGGACCTGAGACACGAGTTTGGACTTTGTTATAATAAAATATATAACTGTTGTTGTCACAATATAACACCCAAGATTTGTCATTTTGTCCAAATTCACATTCATCTGACTCCCCTGCTCTGCTGATATTCTTGTATGCGACTGCTACATCAACTCCTCCTCTCCTCTCCACCTCCCAGTAACAACGTCCAGTCAGACTCTCTCTACTCAGGACCTGAACCCAGTCAGTGAATCTGTCTGGGTGACTAGAATAAGACTGTTGTTGACTCATTACTGTTGCTTTCCTGTTCCCCTCAGATAATAACAGCTGTGTGTGTGCTGTGTTTGGATCCAGTGTGATTTCATGTGAATATTTTAAGAATCCAGCTCTGGTCTTGGGCTCTGGTTGTGGCAGTAAAACGTCCACTTCAGTCCCTGTCAGTGAGACCTTTGTCCACTTCTCTCTCAGGACGTCCTGTAGTTTATCTCTGACTTCTGACACGGCCGCTGTCACGTCCTCAAAGCAGCTCAGAGGACGGATATGGATGCTGGATGTTGATTGGCTGAGTGGTGACAGTGAGGGGTAGTTGTGTAGAAACTGGCTGTGATCCTCTGTGTGTGAGAGCTTCTTCAGCTCAGCGTCTTTCCTCTTCAGCTCAGTGATCTCCTGCTCCAGCTTCTCCTGAAGCTCTTTGACTCGACTCACTTCTCTTTTCTGCTGGGATCTGACCTGCTGCTTCACATCAGAGCTTCTTTTCTCCAGGAGACGGATCAGCTCAGTGAAGATCTTCTCGCTGTCCTCCACTGCTTTATCAGCAGAGACATTGATGGCCTCCGCCTGCTGTTGAAGCAGCTTCACATCTTTCTCTCTGTCCTGGATTCTCTGCTGGATGTTTTGTCGACTCCCCTCGAGCTCTCTCTGCCTCTCAGCTCTCTCTGCTGCAGCTGAGACTGTGTCGTGGCCTTTATGTTCATCCACAGAGCAGAGATAACAGATAAGCTGCTGATCAGTACGACAGAACATCTTCATCACCTCATCATGACGAGAGCAGACGTTCTCCTGGAGCTTCTTGGACGGCTCCACCAGCTTGTGTTTCTTGAATGTCTCTGATTCATAATGAAGCTGAAGGTGTTTCTCACAGTAAGAAGCCAGACATTGCAGACAGGACTTGTGTGCTTTGAGTTTTCTCCCGGTGCAGACATCACAGGCCACATCTTCAGCTCCAGCATAGCAGTGATCAGCAGGAGCAGCTTGGAGTCCAGTCTTCTTCAGCTCCTCCACTAAATCTGCTAACAAGTTGTTTTTCAGCAGGTCAGGCCTCGATGTGAACCTCTTCCTGCACTGAGGACAGCTGTAGCTGTACTTACAATCCTCTACATCCCAGTGGCTTTTAATACAGTTCATGCAGTAGTTGTGTCCACAGGGAGTAGTCACCGGATCCTTCAGTAGATCCAGACAGATGGAACAAGAGAAGGCTTCCCGGTCCAGCTGAACTCCTTTCTGCGCCATTTCACCTCTCGCTCAGTGACAACGACTGTCTGAGTCTCACTTCCTGAGAAGTGAAACTAAAAACAGCATGTACAGTGGGAGGAGTTATCAAGTCTTGCTTCATTCCTGGAGGAGGAGCAGTTAGAGAGAGATACTGGGTGTGTTGCAATGTCCATTCTACCATTAGTATGCCAGAATTTTTTTTGTAAGTACCAATTGTATGCAGACTGTACTGCAGCCAACAGTATATACTTTTATAAGAGCAGCTGCAGTTTGTACTAAAGTAAAAAGAAAAAGTATGTGATAAGGAACACAGCAACACTTGTTAACAACAGAGCTCATTTCTCATTTAAAAACTCTGCTGACTTCAGCTTTTAGGAGGTAAACTCTTCTTAGAATCAGAGGGTTTGGAGACGGCTCCCCAGTTCACTAAATGACTGAGTTGTCCTGTTGTTAAGTTTATATTGTTTACAAAAATCCAAACACAGAACACGGAAGACACATGAATGAATCACAGCTTTTTGTTAGTAAATAGCAAATTTGCAAAGTAACTACAATCTGTGAAACATATAGAATAGATTTAGCGCCACCTTAACCATCATCAAAATGCTGCTGACATGTTAAAAATAGTTCAGCCTAGAACAATAACACATCCTGAGAGGGTTTCTTCTGAATGATGAGGGCTTTAACCAGGGGCGGTTTGGCCATCTGGCATTTCTGACAAATGCCAGAGGGGCCGGACCATTTTTTTAAATGTGGGCCGGTCTTGTTGTGTAATATTAAGCATTTGGCCAGTCGGCAACGGCCGGCCTGGTCCCGAGATGGGCCGACCGACCCAATCAGAGGTTACTCAAATTGGGACGTTCAGTCAAAATCAAACACGTCACCTTCAAACGGGATCTCTGTTTGCAGTGTTCAGGCTGTACCGGACCCTCCCGGTGACCATGCTGCTCTGGGGGACCGGCTGCTGACGGGCGCAGAGCTTCGCCGGAGCTCTGACTGCTGTCTGTCCGCGCGGGCGTCTGACGGCTTCAGTATTACATTGAGACAGTTTCATTACCGGTTAAAAACGTCTCGTTATCGTGTTAAATAGTAGTCTAATTCTGTGTTTTGGTGCAGTTAGTGTAGGCCTATAGGAGTACACATGACAACCCTGAACAAGCAGCATCGCTCCGTCCCTGTGTCTGTCTGTGTGTGTGTGTGTCTTTCCCTGTGTGTGTGTCTCTGTGTGTGTCTGTCTGTGTGTGTTTGTGTCTGTGTGTGTGTGTCTTTCCCTGTGTGTCTGTGTGTGTCTCTGTCTCTCCGTGTGTGTGTGTGTGTGTGTGTGTGTGTGTGTCTGTATCTCTACGTATGGTCCTGGACCTTTGAACGATGCGTTTGAGAACCGCTGCGTTAAAGTCTCCGTTCTGAAAAGAGATAAAAACAAACAAACAAACGACCACATGAAATAAACACACAGCGGAACAGTCTTTAAATCCACTAAACTTTATTCGTAGCTCTGAAACCTAAATGACAATCCAACAGCGAGCGTCAACGAGCCAAACCACCGCTCACACAAACACGTTTCAGACTTCACTTTTTATTGAAAAGACCACAAAAAAAAACAAAAACAAAAACGAAAAAGAAAGACGACTCGGATCCTCCGTTGGAGTCTTCCGTCTGTCGTCCAATCAGATGATGCTTACCTTTAAACGCAGCCAGGAACTACTTCCTGTCACCCCAAAACCAGCCAATGAAATGGCTCCATTCAGCTGTTCCCAGACCGTTAACTCAATCACTGTTACACCAGACGGATACCAAAAATACTTTAATTTATAAATTAAATAATTTACATCTCTTTGCCAAAAACCCCCAAAAAAACATTTCTTGTTTTTAATAAACAGACCTGACAACGGTCGGCAAGAATCAAATACAAAAATGTATTCAAAGTTAATGTTGCCGAGGACGACGGCAGCCTCGCTCCGCACGCCTCCTCGCTGTGTGTGTGTGTGTGTGTGTGTCTCTGTGTGTGTGTGTCTGTGTCTCTATGTGTGTGTGTCTCTATGTGTGTGTGTCTCTGTGTGTGTCTATGTGTGTGTGTCTGTCTGTGTGTTTCTGTGTGTGTGTGTGTGTCTCTGTGTGTGTGTCTCTATGTGTGTGTCTGTCTTTGTGTGTCTGTGTGTCTCTGTGTGTGTCTGTGTGTGTGTGTGTGTGTGTGTGTGTGTGTGTGTGTGTGTGCGTCTAGTCCTCGTGACGCTGCAACGCGTCACTGTGTGTTCTCGTCACATTGGACTCGGTCCGTTAAAACCTCCGTCTCTTCCGTTTTCACATCGGGAAGCTCGCTCGCCGTCTCAGAGTCTACTTCCTGTTTGACCGAGGCGGCGCCAGTGGCGGCGCCAGTGGCGGCGGCGATGGCGGCGATGGCAGCGGCGGCGGCGACAGCACAGGAGGAAGTGGCGTCTTCCTCTTCCTGTTCCTCGCTCTTCACGAAGGCGCCCAGCGGGTGGTCCGTCAGCGTCTTGTTGGGCGACGGCGTGGCGTCCAGGTACGTCTGCAGGGAGAGGAAGCACAGCGTCACGGCAACGCTTTGTTATTATTTCAGCCCGTCGTCACGGAGACACACAGAGCTCAACAGAGACGTGATCTTACGTTCAACGATGGTCCGACAACACATTTATATTATACTCCGTCACTGGAGGATTATGGGAAGATGGGGGGGGGGGGTGTCTGTGTGTGTGTGTGTGTGTGTGTGTGTGTGTGTGTGTGTGTGTGTGTGTGTGTGTGTGTGTGTGTGTCTGTGTCTGTGTGTGTGTCTGTGTGTCTGTGTGTGTGTGTGTGTGTGTCTCTGTGTGTGTGTCTGTGTCTGTGTGTGTGTCTGTGTGTGTGTGTGTGTGTGTGTGTGTCTGTGTCTGTGTGTGTCTGTGTCTGTGTGTGTGTCTGTGTGTCTGTGTGTGTGTGTGTGTGTTTTAGGTGTTTGGCTTGATTTTAGGATTCTAATATTCATTTTTCCATCATTTCTGTAATAAAGTTGAGATGGATTCAACATGTTCTGACCCCCTGAACGTTGATTGTTGCGTCTTTTTGGGGAGAAATCTCAGTTACTTACATTTTTATAATCTTCAAAACAGGCGGGATGGAAGTTCTATGGAGAGAAAACACACAAAGACATAATTAATAATCAATAACACGTAAAAACCCTTCAGAAACAGATCTTTGGTCCTCAAAAATATGATTAAAATGTGTTAAAATACATTTTAAAATCTCAGTTTCTTACAGTTTCAGGTGTGACGTCTTCACTCGTCTTATTTTGTCCAAAACCCAAAAGATCTGATGTCATTTTAATGTCACATTTTATAATTCATTCCACGAGACTTTTTAGGAATTCTTATTCATATTTCTTCGATTTTATTTTTAACAATTTCTATAGTTTAATTTGCAAAAAGAAAAATATTTCTTTGGACATTTTATAATATTTTTTGGACATTTTATAATATTATTTGGACTTCTATAATATTTTCTGGACATTTTATAATATTTTTTGGACTTCTATAATATTTTTTCGACTTTTTTCTTATATTTCAGGTTTTTAAACTAATATTTTAACTACATTTTACAAAGAAAAAATTCAAGGCATTTTTATTATTTGATTAACTTTACAAATTATTTTTAGAATATTTTACTAACATTTGTTTGGCCATTTTACAAATTTTTTTTGGTTGACATTTTACAATATTTCGGGGACTTTTTACTTAATAGTTTTAAGGAATTTTACTTTTTTTTGACATTTTACTATTTGTTATAATCTCATAATTCTTAGGACACTTAACTAAGATTTTTTTGACATTACTAAAAAAAAAAATAATAATATTTTAGGACACTTAACTATTAATGTTTAAGCCTTTTAACTAAGTTTTCTTTGTTAATATTATATATGTTTTCCTAATGTATAGTGGGAGAGAGTGGTACCTTGTCGTCGACCCTGAGGGCGTTCTTCAGGAACCAGTCCTCCTCCTCCTCCACCCAGTACGTCTCAAACGCCTCCTGGCAGATCTCACACAACTGTAGAAACAGGAAACAACAACAGAACACGTTCTGTATTTAGTTTCTTTATATTCATACTTTACTTTATACTTTGTTTAACTAACGTCTTGGCAGAGAAGTACTTAATGTATGGAGACTAGCTCTAAACGTGTCACACCTGGTAAAAACAGATGGATATAAAGAAGGTGTATGTGTCTGTGTGTGTCTGTGTGTGTCTGTGTGTGTCTGTCTGTGTGTGTGTCTTTGTGTGTCTCTGTGCGTTATGTGTCTCTGTGTGTGTGTCTCTGTGCGTGTCTGTGTGTGTGTATCTCTGTGTGTGTCTCTGTGTGTGTCTGTCTCTGTGTGTCTGTCTGCATGTGTGTGTGTGTGTGTCTCTGTGCGTGTCTGTGTCTGCGTTTGTGTGTCTGTGTGCGTGTCTCTGTGTGTGTCTGTCTCTGTGTGTGTGTCTCTGTGTGTGTGTGTGTCTGTGTGTGTGTGTGTGTGTGTGTGCGTGTGTGTGTGTGTGTGTCTGTGTGTGTGTGTGAGTGTGTGCGTGTGTGCGTGTGTGTGTGTGTGTTTCCTGGATGGATGGACTCTACAATGTCAGAGCATGGTGAAAAATGCCCAAAGATCTTTTTAAAAAGCTATTTTATCAAAAACCAATCTCGATCTCATATTGGACTAAAATAGTTCACCGAAACGTGTTTCTGAAAACATTTTAAGAGAGAAATAGGCCGTGCAGTTGCTGAATCTGTCTTCATTTCAGATCAATCAGATAGATAGATAGATAGATAGATAGATAGATAGATAGATAGATAGATAGATAGATAGATAGATAGATACTTTATTCATCCTGAAGGAAATTTTAGGATCCAGTAGCTTAGACAACCTTAACACAACAAACACATATATCACACATACATAAGAATAAAAATAAAAATAAAAATCACGCACAGAATGCAATGACCATGATAAGGTCTGTGCATGTGAACAATCTGACAAATTTTCTACAATTTTAACTATTTTAGTATTATGGCAAAGCATACTAAAGATGAGAGTGCTTTTCATAATGCCCAACAAATGCTAATAATCAATTTAGAGAGATTCTGTCATAGGGCTTTTCGTTATATCTTATTTAAAAAAAAAGAAAAGAAAAAATGTATTCGGGGTAGCGTAATCTTTTCAACTCATTTTATATTATTTATTTATTTGTATTTTTTCTTTTTGTGTGTGATTATTGCATTAATTGTAAAATATGATTTGTATTTTTAAATGTTGTGTAATCTGAATAATGTCTTGTGCGTATGGTGTGTAATGTGATGTCGTAAATTGTATTGTCACATGATAGATTGTAGGACCCCAGGAAGAATAGCTTTTAGCTATGCTGAAGCTAATGGGGATCCAAATAAAACAAACAAACAAACAAATAGCGTGTAGTTGGTTAGACAAACATCTGGTAATATGAATGAAGTGTGCGCCATGTGGTGCAAAAGTTAGATTTTGATAATGCTATATGTAGTTCTGGTTGCAGTTCTTCATGTTGCAGGATATTTGAGGTATTTTGCAGTTTGGGTGTGTGGTTTTGTGAATTGTGTTGAGTATTTTGATAAAATCACACTAGTTTGCAAAATTGTGTTTTAGCAATTGGAAAAAACTGTAACAGATAAACAACAAAAGGGAGCATATGTCCTTCAACAAGAATAGATATTTACTCACCTTTCGCTGGATCTGCACGTGTTTTAGGAGTTTTTGTCGCCTTTTAAAAAAATTTTTGGGCAATTTTTCTACATTTTCCGGGAAATTCTGTAGGCGTTTGTCGCCTTTTTAAATTTTTTTTGGGCAATTTTTCTACATTTTCCAGTATATTCTGTAGGCGTTTGTCGCCTTTTTCAATGTTCTTTTGGACATATTTTTTTTAACTTTTTTTGTCGCTTTTTGGGCAATTTTTCGGCACATTTTTAGGAGTTTTTCTTGCCTTTTTAAATGTTTGTTGGGCAATTTTTCGACATTTTCCGGAAATTGTTTTTAAGAGTTTTTGTTGCCTTTTTCAAGGTTCTTTTGGACATAATTTTTTTTGACTTTTTGTCGTCTTTTTAAATGTTTTTTTGGGCATTTTTATTTTTTACGTTTTTAAGTGTTTTTTGGGCGATTTTTCAGGACATTTTTTAGGAGTTTTTGTCGCCTTTTTAAATGTTTTTTTGGGCAAAGTAACAGATAAACAACAAAAGGGAGCAAATGTCATTCAACAAGAATAGATATTTACTCACTTGTCGCTGGATCTGCACGTCTTTCGTGAAGCCAAATGTTATGGGTTGATAACTCAGAAATGATGTTGGGAGACTTCAAAGATGACGACCAGTCTCATGAGTTCAAATCAAATGCAGCTTTATTCAAACAGTGAACATCTCTCATGACAATGAGACAACCGTGAGCATACAGAAGTGTCTGCCCAAGGGTGACTAACATGATCATCAAATGGATCCTTTTTAAACTCTTGTTGTCCTCACACAGTCTAAGCTAGGTTTTTCTGTGAGACAATGTCACCTTAAAACTGACCCGTCCATAGAAGCTCCTTAGAATAGATGAGATACATTGGTATTTTTATTGTATAAATTCTCACGTACAACAATTTTTCACAGATGCAGAGCGGTAATTACTACGTCACTGCCGGAGTATTCAGCTGATTTTTTTTTAAACGTTATTACGGTGCATAACTTACTGGAACAAAGCTGAACAACGTGTTGTTGCTGGTGACAAAACCACTGATTAAATATATGTACATTGAAGCGATACTGGTGTTAAAGACCAGCTGATTGCTGTCCAATTCTCTGATATGAATGCCTGCATTGCATTGTGGGATATGGGCTTTGCATGCACCCAGCTCGGCTCATATCGTAGAGTTCTGTCTTACAGCATACTGTAATCGTAATAACACCGAAATAATATTATTTAAATAAAGAAATGAATACCATGATGAAATCTAAATAAATGTTGATAGATGTAGCGTTATAGTTTTCAAAAGATCAATAAACAACCAAGCAATCCATCATGAAAAAAACGTGAAAATTTAATCTACGAATTAATAGATTAATTTACGTGACCATATCACAACCTGCCGTGAGACTGGGTTGCACAAAAACACACACACACACACACACACACACACACACACACACATTTTAGATGTCAGCGGCCCTCTTCAAAATTGCTGCGGTGAATTTTTAAAGATAAGCTACAGCATAATTTAAATAATCTTAACTGCTATGTGACCGGCCGGCGGCCACCGTTCATGAATACGTTGTTCTGTTACACGGTTTGAAAACTCTGAACTCCGGCCCTGATGAAGAGGACTCTAACTTCCAACATAATTAAAGTCGACATGATTCAACATGAAATGTTACTCATATGTATAATTTGTTTTCTCTGAACTGGAACTCTTTACAAGAACTCACACACACACACACACACACACACACACACACACACACAGACACACACACACACAGGAACTTGTTACTTCATGTTAGCAGAGAGGGAAATATATAACAGACAGAAACATCTTTCACACTAGTAGAAAGAAAACATTTCTTTGACTTCACTTTGACTATATTTTAAATTTCTCCAATGAACCACGTAGTATTTTCAACAGCCCCATGTTGGCAGGTGTGGCATAGACAGCAGCTTTTTAAAAAGCATGTTTCTTCGCTGAGCTGAACATATTTAGGGTAACTCTCTCAGATTTTAAATGAAGAATAAAAGAACTGGAGGTGAATGGTACTGTGTGGAGGCAGGTTGAATCACGTTACAAAAACCCTCAGCACATTTAATGTCATCATGCAAACTTTCCAAACATGGGTCACTTTTTGTTTCTTTTCAGCAACGGTGCACCGTTTGATCATTTACATGCCACGTCTAGTCTGAACCCATCCCACCCATTGATTCTTCATCCAATCAGAGAGCAAACTGAGAAAGTAGAAAACTCATGTTCCAGAGATACTGTCTTCATTTTACCTGCAGCAAGAAGAACAAGATATACAACCATCACATGGTCATGGCGTTCCCTACACTTATAGACAACTTCAGACAGAGATTTCAACTAAACAACCAGCTTGAACTGAGAGTCCTTGTCTGCAGAAGAGAAGAGATCCCTGTGCACAAAACCAACCAGACATAAGAACAGCTTCTTCCCCACTGCCATCACTCTACTGAACTGAGGATAAGTGGGGTCATCCCCACTTTGGTCACTCACCCACTTCTCTACACATTACATACTTATCACTATAATATACATCTTGCACACTACTTTGCACTATAACTTTTTGCACCTTACCTCCCGCTCCATGTGTACTTGTCTTGATATTATGTCTTATTTGTATATTTGTATTTTTATATATTATGTTGATATGTGCCTATATGTATATATGTATATAGTGTATTTATATACTGTGTGTGTCTACTACTACATGTCTATTTGTTAAATGTATAGACAGTGTTAATACCTACCAAAGTCAAATTCCTTGTGTATGTAAGTATACTTGGCCAACAAATCTGATTCTGATTCTGAAGATGATTAAGATATTTATAAGGAACAACTTCAGTTTACCTGAAAAAGGTTTAAATTAGCTGAAATGTGTTGAGATTGGTGGAGAAACCCTTTATGACATTATTCTCAGTTAGATGAGGTCTGTAGTGTGTGAAAGCGGTCTGTGGCTCTGGAGCAGTTTCTCTCCATTTCATACAGAACGATCAGATGCAGGATGGCCACCGACAGGGTGGAGGAAGAACGAGGAGCCATATCTGACGATGTACCATACTATGAGATGGTGTGATATATGAGATATATGAGATGGTGTGATATATGAGATGGTGTGATATATGAGATATATGAGATGGTGTGATATATGAGATATATGAGATGGTGTGATATATGAGATGGTGTGATATATGAGATGGTGTGATATATGAGATATATGAGATGGTGTGAGGGAATGATTCTTTTAACAGATGCTGTTTTTACTTGGACACACTCAGAAAAAAAAGTACAAAACAGTACCTTTAAGGAAAAGAAGCTCGTCACTAGGGTGGTACCCTCAAAGGTACATTGTAAAAAAAATTTAAAAGATTTATTTTGCACATATCCCAAATATTTACAGTTAATTTAGTTTGACAATTATTGAGTTATTGAGATTGAATATAGTATAGATTAACTTGTGTTTCTCTATTGAGAGATGACATTCATTTTCTGCTGTGATGAGCATCCACTAATTCCTGTCGTTTTACATTTAAACATATGTACCTTACACCTCGGAAAGTCCACAATGTACAATGGAAGGTGCATAATTGTACCTTAAAGGTGCATAATGGACCTTTTTCACAGCAGACATTTTGACTTGTCGTAGTAGGAAAAGCACATCTGAAATTGATATCCTTAAGAATGGCTCAGTTCCATCAAGTGTCCCAGTGAGCTATTTCAGTGAGTCAGCATGCACCATACCAGGACCTCTCCTAAGTGGAATGCAGCCATCATTATCAACAATCAATCAATCAATCAACATTTATTTGTATAGCACATTACAGCAACTAACAGGTATCCAAAGTGCTTTACATCAGAAACCAAGAATCATTCATGGCTTTGAATAAACCTGTGCTTTTCCTACTATGACATGTCAACATGTCTGCTGTGAAAAATAAAAATACATTTTTGTACTTTTAAGGGAACATTTGCTAAGTTTGTACCTTAGGGAATAAAATGGACCTGTATTGTACCTCTTTTTCTGACAGTGCATACTCAGGTGTGTGGGGGGGTTAGTGGGGGAAGGGATAGTTGTAGAAAACTCAGACTAACAGGGCAGAATGAGTTAACAGAGTATAAGTAAGCTTGGTTGCTGATTAGAGATTTTGTGGTGGGCTCTTCCTCACTGTCTCCTCTTTCAATTCTTGGTTCCCGGATGGAGCTCCAGGTCCAGATCTTCCATCTTCATGTCCTAACGGACGAAGGAAGAGCTGTGGCAGCCAGATGACGCCGACACGAGGCCCAGAGGGGTCAAAAAGGTCTGTGGTTGGCCAACCTCAGCTATTCATTCATTTCATATTTATTCATTTCAATAAAGACAACAAAAGAGATCACGGAGTTTTGTGTCTTTGTTTTGTTGTTGGGTTGTTTCCAGTATAAAATACTTGAAAGCAATACTTAAAGTAAAAGTATGTTACCAGAAACAGACTTCGGTAGAAGTTAGTCTCCTTTTAGAGCATTACTTGAGTAAAAGTCTTAAAGTGTCTGATATTTACTTAGGTATCAAAAGTAATTTTATGATATTAAATGTACTTCATTATTAAAAGTAAAAGTAAAATAAATTAATTAACTTCATCGTAACTTCCTTATAGTGAAGTATAATATTCAGAGTTTCCATACTTTCTTAAACATCAAACTCAAAGTCTGACATCAATAAAGAGAAAAACAGAAACAGAATTTACATGCTTTGTTGACTCCAACGTTTGAAAACATTTCTTGTAAGAAACGAGTAACGAAGACGCTTTAGGGGAAATGTATCGGAGTAAAAGTTAAAGTTTGAAGAAGTATAACTAACAAAGTAGAGTACATATATGTGAATATTGTAGTTAAGTAGAGTACCAAAGTGTTTGTACTTTGTACTCCAACACTGGTAGTTTCCTGTATATCTGAGTCTGTGTACAGGTTTGATCCTTTAGCTCACATTCATCTCATCTTCACTGAAATCACACTGACCACAAACTCACATTAAGACTCATAGTTTTGAAATATAACAAGTTTTCTTAAAATGTTTTGAAAATGAGAAATTAGCTTATTAAATATGCGCTCATTTGCATAAATGTCCAGAACAAAAATGTGAACATTTGGATAAAGCCGGGATCAAACTTCTCATTTTGTCGACATATTAGGGCGTTTTCACACATACCTCATTTGGTCCGGACTTTCGGACTTTTCAGTTTGATCCGAACCAAAATTAGAGGTGTGAAACCTCCCCCGGACCACGGTCCGGATCAAAAGACCAAATTTTGGTCCGACCAAAAGAGGTGGTCTCGGTCTGGACCAAACTGAACCATGGCCCGGTTCATTTATAGTGTGAAAGCATTTTTTGGATGGTTCAGACTTTCGGACCAAATACAAGAAGC
>NC_050185.1:25155616-25180616 GCF_008315115.2 Sander lucioperca
TGCTTTTATTTCATCGAAAAAGTCAAATCTCTTTGACTCAATGATTGCATGTCTCATACAGTCTTGTCACTGACAGCTTGGTCCACATAAAGCCCTGAAAAAGTCAGCAAAAAAGTTCCAAAGCCATCCTAGAATTTAGGAAATCCATCAAAACCATGATTACATTCTCTAAGTAGGCTAGCACACAGCTGACTCTCAACAAGCTCTTTCACAGCCTGAATATTAAACTCTCTGCTTCTTCTGGGGGGATTTCTGAGTCTTAAAGTCAGCAAATTTGCCAAATTCTGCTTTGAGTGTTGCATAATTGCAAATTATAATCATAATTACAGGTTGAAAAACAGTTTCCCATGTTTTTGGTTTGGCGCACAACTGTAAAAACGTCAAAATGTATTGTGAACCTAAATCGATATGCAGGCCGGATCAGAATTTGCAAGGGGCCGAATTTGGCCCACGGGCCTTGAGTTTGACACGTGCTTTAAAGTCTCCGAGCAGCCTCACAGGTGTTTCCTGTTAACCTGGCTGATTGGACCTCTCCCAGCTGTGATTGGCTGACTTCTTCTTCTTCTTCTTCTTTGGAGTTTATTGGTGGTTGCTAGACAAAGATTTGGTGCATTACCGAGACCAACTGGTAGGTATGGAGTGTGGATCAGGATCTCTAATGTCTACAATACACAACTAATAAAGTCATGATTTAACAAAAGCCCTCATATCTTCTCAATCATATTAATTTGTTACTTAACTTATACTTAACTCCAACAAAATATCAAAATACAATAATACACTAGAACAATACACTATGTCTACCAAAACAATGCAAACATGACTCAAAATCTAATAATTCTTCCAGAACACTAACACACAACAGAAACATTTAGTCAATCATACACACTATTGAAATTATCTTTATTGGGTTTTTGCACAGGTTTCCCAGCAATATTTACACTGTCAACATTTTAAGTGTTAATCATACACACTAACATCAGGAAGATTACACACACAGGGAGGTTGTGATAACTGGGTTAAGAGTTTAGGAAAGTTGTTAAAAGTATTTAAAAAATTGTCATGGTGATCATAAAAAACAGACACGCACACTCACACACACACACACACACACACACACACACACACACACACAGACAGACACACACACACACACAAAGACACATTCACATATACACACAGACACACACACACACACACACACACACACACACAGACAATGAGAAGACTATATGAGACATGTAATAATACAGTCAAAGATATTTTACTTTTTCAAAATAAAAGCATGTCTCCCAGCCAGATAACGCTCCATCACAGCTAGTTTCTATATCACCAAACATGTCCTCTGTCTCTCTCTGGCTCCAACCAGCTGATGAGGAACACAGGGTCACAGTTCTCACACCCAATGCTAAAACTAATAAGAATGGAGTCAATTTAAAGCAAAAAGGTTACATGTTGACAACAAATGAAGAGAACAACACCATTTAAAACCATGAAAGAAACCAAATCCACATACTGCATTTACTCAAGTAACTGAATGCTGAATATAAATAAATACAAAACACACTTTTACCCAAAATAACTCTACAACGGAGCGAATGTTAAGGCAGCTTACCATGGAGACGCCACATGTAGACTGTATAAAACCAGACAGTTAACAGCACAAAATCAACTTGATTATAATATAAAATGTACATTTAAATGAAAACACATTGAAGTCATTGGGCTGGCTATCAATTCCATTACCATTAAAACAATCCTTTTAAAAGTGTGTGTGTGTGTGTGTGTGTGTGTGTGTGTGTGTGTGTGTGTGTGTGTGTGTGTAAGATATTCAGTGTAATATAAGATAACACAGGAAAGAGAATTAATAGTTCTACATATTTGAGACGCTGAAAACAGCATTTTCTGACCGTTTTTTTTATGAAAAATTACTATTAACAATAAATAGTCAACAAAGGTCAGTTTAAAAAAAAAAAAAAGCTACAAAAACATGTAAACACACGAAAAACGTCAAACACTGACAAAAAAACGTTGAAAACATAGAATGTCACAAACAAAAAAAAACAGAAGTTAACCCTTAAATGACTTCTGTCTATTTCAGTTTACAAAACTCAGCAGAGGATCCAGAACCATAAACCCTTAGTCCAGCATAGAGGGGCTGAGTGAATGTGGTCTGGACTCTGTGGAGGAGAGTCATGGTTTCAGAGACGCTGTAGAAGGACAGAATACCTGCACTGTGATCCAGGTACACTCCTACTCTGGAGGACTCAGGACCTGAGACGGGAGTTTGGACTTTGTTGGAACAAAATATATAACTGTTGTTGTCACAATATAACACCCAAGATTTGTCATTTCGTCCAAATCCACATTCATATGACCTCCCTGCTCTGCTGATATTCTTGTATGCGACTGCTACATCAACTTCTCCTCTCCTCTCCACCTCCCAGTAACAACGTCCAGTCAGACTCTCTCTACTCAGGACCTGAACCCAGTCAGTGAATCTGTCTGGGTGACTAGAATAAGACTGTTGTTGACTCATTACTGTTGCTTTCCTGTTCCCCTCAGATAATAACAGCTGTGTGTGTGCTGTGTTTGGATCCAGTGTGATTTCATGTGAATATTTTAAGAACTCAGCTCTGGTCTTGGGCTCTGGTTGTGGCAGTAAAACGTCCACTTCAGTCCCTGTCAGTGAGACCTTTGTCCACTTCTCTCTCAGGACGTCCTGTAGTTTATCTCTGACTTCTGACACGGCCGCTGTCACGTCCTCAAAGCAGCTCATAGGACGGATATGGATGCTGGATGTTGATTGGCTGAGTGGTGACAGTGAGGGGTAGTTGTGTAGAAACTGGTTGTGATCCTCTGTGTGTGAGAGCTTCTTCAGCTCAGCGTCTTTCCTCTTCAGCTCAGTGATCTCCTGCTCCAGCTTCTCCTGAAGCTCTTTGACTCGACTCACTTCTCTTTTCTGCTGGGATCTGACCTGCTGCTTCACATCAGAGCTTCTTTTCTCCAGGAGACGGATCAGCTCAGTGAAGATCTTCTCGCTGTCCTCCACTGCTTTATCAGCAGAGACATTGATGGCCTCCGCCTGCTGTTGAAGCAGCTTCACATCTTTCTCTCTGTCCTGGATTCTCTGCTGGATGTTTTGTCGACTCCCCTCGAGCTCTCTCTGCCTCTCAGCTCTCTCTGCTGCAGCTGAGACTGTGTCGTGGCCTTTATGTTCATCCACAGAGCAGAGATAACAGATAAGCTGCTGATCAGTACGACAGAACATCTTCATCACCTCATCATGACGAGAGCAGACGTTCTCCTGGAGCTTCTTGGACGGCTCCACCAGCTTGTGTTTCTTGAATGTCTCTGATTCATAATGAAACTGAAGGTGTTTCTCACAGAAAGAAGCCAGACATTGCAGACAGGACTTGTGTGCTTTGAGTTTTCTCCCGGTGCAGACATCACAGGCCACATCTTCAGCTCCAGCATAGCAGTGATCAGCAGGAGCAGCTTGGAGTCCAGTCTTCTTCAGCTCCTCCACTAAATCTGCTAACAAGTTGTTTTTCAGCAGGTCAGGCCTCGATGTGAACCTCTTCCTGCACTGAGGACAGCTGTAGCTGTACTTACAATCCTCTACATCCCAGTGGCTTTTAATACAGTTCATGCAGTAGTTGTGTCCACAGGGAGTAGTCACCGGATCCTTCAGTAGATCCAGACAGATGGAACAAGAGAAGGCTTCCCGGTCCAGCTGAACTCCTTTCTGCGCCATTTCACCTCTCGCTCAGTGACAACGACTGTCTGAGTCTCACTTCCTGAGAAGTGAAACTAAAAACAGCATGTACAGTGGGAGGAGTTATCAAGTCTTGCTTCATTCCTGGAGGAGGAGCAGTTAGAGAGAGATACTGGGTGTGTTGCAATGCCCATTCTACCATTAGTATGCCAGAATTTTTTTTGTAAGTACCAATTGTATGCAGACTGTACTGCAGCCAACAGTATATACTTTTATAAGAGCAGCTGCAGTTTGTACTAAAGTAAAAAGAAAAAGTATGTGATAAGGAACGCAGCAACACTTGTTAACAACAGAGCTCATTTCTCATTTAAAAACTCTGCTGACTTCAGCTTTTAGGAGGTAAACTCTTCTTAGAATCAGAGGGTTTGGAGACGGCTCCCCAGTTCACTAAATGACTGAGTTGTCCTGTTGTTAAGTTTATATTGTTTACAAAAATCCAAACACAGAACACGGAAGACACATGAATGAATCACAGCTTTTTGTTAGTAAATAAAGTATCTACAATCTGTGAAACATATAGAATAGATTTAGCGCCACCTTAACCATCATCAAAATGCTGCTGACATGTTAAATATAGTTCGGCCTAGAACAATAACACATCCTGAGAGGGTTTCTTCTGAATGATGAGGGCTTTAACCAGGGGCGGTTTGGCCATCTGGCATTTCTGACAAATGCCAGATGGGCCGGACCATTTTTTTAAATGTGGGCCGGTCTTGTTGTGTAATATTAAGCATTTGGCCAGTCGGCAACGGCCGGCCTGGTCCCGAGATGGGCCGACCGACCCAATCAGAGGTTACTCAAATTGGGACGTTCAGTCAAAATCAAACACGTCACCTTCAAACGGGATCTCTGTTTGCAGTGTTCAGGCTGTACCGGACCCTCCCGGTGACCATGCTGCTCTGGGGGACCGGCTGCTGACGGGCGCAGAGCTTCGCCGGAGCTCTGACTGCTGTCTGTCCGCGCGGGCGTCTGACGGCTTCAGTATTACATTGAGACAGTTTCATTACCGGTTAAAAACGTCTCGTTATCGTGTTAAATAGTAGTCTAATTCTGTGTTTTGGTGCAGTTAGTGTAGGCCTATAGGAGTACACATGACAACCCTGAACAAGCAGCATCGCTCCGTCCCTGTGTCTGTCTTTCCCTGTGTGTGTGTCTGTGTGTCTTTCCCTGTGTGTGTGTCTCTGTGTGTGTGTGTGTGTCTGTCTGTGTGTGTGTCTCTGTGTGTGTGTCTGTCTGTGTGTGTGTCTGTCTGTCTTTCCCTGTGTGTGTGTGTCTCTGTGTGTGCTGTGTGTGTGTGTGTGTCTCCGTGTGTGTGTGTCTGTGTCCCCGTGTCTTTCCGTGTGTCCCCATGTGTGTGTGTCTTTCCCTGTGTGTGTGTCTCTGTGTGTGTCTGTCTGTGTGTGTTTGTGTCTGTGTGTGTCTTTCCCTGTGTGTCTGTGTGTGTCTCCGTGTGTGTCTTTCCCCGTGTGTGTGTGTGTCTCTGTGTGTGTGTGTGTGTGTGTCTCTCTGTGTGTGTGTGTGTGTGTGTGTGTGTGTGTGTGTGTGTGTGTGTGTGTATCTCTACGTATGGTCCTGGACCTTTGAATGATGCGTTTGAGAACCGCTGCGTTAAAGTCTCCGTTCTGAAAAGAGATAAAAACAAACAAACAAACGACCACATGAAATAAACACACAGCGGAACAGTCTTTAAATCCACTAAACTTTATTCGTAGCTCTGAAACCTAAATGACAATCCAACAGCGAGCGTCAACGAGCCAAACCACCGCTCACACAAACACGTTTCAGACTTCACTTTTTATTGAAAAGACCACAAAAAAAACAAAAACAAAAACAAAAAAGAAAGACGACTCGGATCCTCCGTTGGAGTCTTCCGTCTGTCGTCCAATCAGATGATGCTTACCTTTAAACGCAGCCAGGAACTACTTCCTGTCACCCCAAAACCAACCAATGAAATGGCTCCACTCAGCTGTTCCCAGACCGTTAACTCAATCACTGTTACACCAGACGGATACCAAAAATACTTTAATTTATAAATTAAATAATTTACATCTCTTTGCCAAAAACCCCCAAAAAAACATTTCTTGTTTTTAATAAACAGACCTGACAACGGTCGGCAAGAATCAAATACAAAAATGTATTCAAAGTTAATGTTGCCGAGGACGACGGCAGCCTCGCTCCGCACGCCTCCTCGCTGTGTGTGTGTGTGTGTGTGTCTCTGTGTGTGTGTGTGTGTGTGTGTCTGTGTCTCTGTGTGTGTGTGTCTGTGTCTCTATGTGTGTCTATGTGTGTGTGTGTCTGTCTGTGTGTTTCTGTGTGTGTGTGTGTCTCTGTGTGTGTGTCTCTATGTGTGTGTCTGTCTTTGTGTGTCTGTGTGTCTCTGTGTGTGTCTGTGAGTGTGTGTGTGTGTGTGTGTGTGTGTGTGTGTGCGTCTAGTCCTCGTGACGCTGCAACGCGTCACTGTGTGTTCTCGTCACATTGGACTCGGTCCGTTAAAACCTCCGTCTCTTCTGTTTTCACATCGGGAAGCTCGCTCGCCGTCTCAGAGTCTACTTCCTGTTTGACCGAGGCGGCGCCAGTGGCGGCGCCAGTGGCGGCGGCGATGGCGGCGATGGCAGCGGCGGCGGCGACAGCACAGGAGGAAGTGGCGTCTTCCTCTTCCTGTTCCTCGCTCTTCACGAAGGCGCCCAGCGGGTGGTCCGTCAGCGTCTTGTTGGGCGACGGCGTGGCGTCCAGGTACGTCTGCAGGGAGAGGAAGCACAGCGTCACGGCAACGCTTTCGTTACTATTTCAGCCCGTCGTCACGGAGACACACAGAGCTCAACAGAGACGTGATCTTACGTTCAACGATGGTCCGACAACACATTTATATTATACTCCGTCACTGGAGGATTATGGGAAGATGGGGGAGGGGGGGGGGGTTTCCTCTGTGTGTCTCTGTGTGTGTGTGTCTGTGTGTGTGTTTCTCTGTGTGTGTGTGTGTGCGTGTGTCTGTGTGTGTGTGTGCTTCTCTGTATGTGTGTGTGTCTCTGTGTGTGTGTGTGTGTGTGTGTCTCTGTGTGTGTGTGTCCCTGTGTGTGTGTGTGTGTGTGTGTGTGTGTGTGTGTGTGTGTGTCTCTGTGTGTGTGTGTGTGTGTGTGTGTCTCTGTGTGTGTGTGTGTGTGTGTGTGTGTGTGTCTCTGTGTGTCTGTGTGTCTGTGTGTGTGTGTGTGTGTTTTAGGTGTTTGGCTTGATTTTAGGATTCTAATATTAATTTTTCCATCATTTCTGTAATAAAGTTGAGATGGATTCAACATGTTCTGACCCCCTGAACGTTGATTGTTGCGTCTTTTTGGGGAGAAATCTCAGTTACTTACATTTTTATAATCTTCAAAACAGGCGGGATGGAAGTTCTGTGGAGAGAAAACACACAAAGACATAATTAATAATCAATAACACGTAAAAACCCTTCAGAAACAGATCTTTGGTCCTCAAAAATGTGATTAAAATGTGTTAAAATACATTTTAAAATCTCAGTTTCTTACAGTTTCAGGTGTGACGTCTTCACTCGTCTTATTTTGTCCAAAACCCAAAAGATCTGATGTCATTTTAATGTCACATTTTATAATTCATTCCACGAGACTTTTTAGGAATTCTTATTCATATTTCTTGGATTTTATTTTTAACAATTTCTATACTTTAATTTGCAAAAAGAAAAATATTTCTTTGGACATTTTATAATATTTTTTGGACTTTTTATAATATTTTCTGGACATTTTATAATATTTTTTGGACTTTTTATAATATTTTCTGGACATTTTATAATATTTTTTCGACTTTTTTCTTATATTTGAGGTTTTTAAACTAATATTTTAACTACATTTTACAAAGAAAAAATTCAAGGCATTTTTATTATTTGTTCAATTATAATATTTCGGGGACTTTTTACTAATAGTTTTAAGGAATTTTACTTTGTTGATATTTTACTAATAATTTGTACCAATATTTTTAGGATGTTTTCCTAATGTATAGTGGGAGAGAGTGGTACCTTGTCGTCGACCCTGAGGGCGTTCTTCAGGAACCAGTCCTCCTCCTCCTCCACCCAGTACGTCTCAAACGCCTCCTGGCAGATCTCACACAACTGTAGAAACAGGAAACAACAACACAACACATTCTGTATTTAGTTTCTTTATATTCATACTTTACTTTCTACTTTGTTTAACTAACGTCTTGGCAGAGAAGTACTTAATGTATGGAGACTAGCTCTAAACGTGTCACACCTGGTAAAAACAGATGGATATAAAGAAGGTTTGTGTGTCTGTGTGTGTGTCTCTGTGTGTGTGTGTGTGTGTGTCTCTCTGTGTGTGTGTGTGTGTGTCTGTCTGCATGTGTGCGCGCGTGTCTGTGTCTCTGTGTGTTGGTCTGTCTGTGTGTGTGTCTCTGTGTGTGTGTGTGTGTTTGTGTGTCTGTGTGCGTGTGTGTGTGTGTGTGTGTAAGAAGTAGAGTTGGATCTAAATAGTCCTTAATGTAATAAATGTAAAAAAAAAAATACATGTCTTCCACCATTTTTTGGGTGTGGATCTGAAAACCAATCAGATCCGTGAAACTGATCTGATCCCAGGTGTGTAGGTGAGTTTTGTGGTCCGTAGCACCCCTCCCCTAGCCGAAGGCGTCCGTTTGTGCGTCTCACCTCTCCCACTTGGTCCTTGGTGGCCTTCACGCTCTGGAACTCCTTCTCCTTGGCGGCCGCCTGGCTCTTCTGAACCTCCTCCTCGTTCTCCTTCTCGAAGAAGTGACTCTTGGCTCGCTCCTCCAGGTCGGCGATCTCCTCAAACTCTATCCAGTCCTGATGGCGACACAAACACAAACGCTGGATGAGTTTAAAACTGACATATCCCCTGGAAAGCATTCAGTTGTTTTTAAAAAGGGAGAACGCTGTAACCCTACAGGACAAGTGGTTATTATTCTAAGTGTCTGACAACATTATGAAAGGATCTCTACAGAGATAGACCTTTTAGTTAAAGAGGAAGATCCTTTTAGTTTAACATGGAACAGCCTTGAAATCACCATCACCAAACCCACCAGACTCCATGTAAATAATCAGGACTTTTATCATCGTAAAACACACTTCATTCAAAGTGGACAGAAACTAAATAAAATTACCAAAAGCCGTCTTGGTTCATCTTTCCACTGTTCCAACAATCACCACTCTGGTTTGGTTGAAATTAACCCTTAATTCACCCATTTACATGTGGAGATATGCTGGCTCTATACACGCTGAAAGTCCTGATTATTTACATGGAGTCTGGTGGAGTTTGGTGATGGTGATTTCGGGGCTGTTTCATGTTAAACTAAAAGGATCTTCCTCTTTAACTAAAAGGTCTATCTCTGTAGGGATCCTTTCATAATGTTGTCAGACACTTATTATTAGTGTTATTATTATTATTAGAATATTAATCTGAGTCTGTCAGCGGCAACAACAGAACTTTTAGTGGACGCTGATGAACATTTACATTGCAGCTCGTTTCTCTCTTAATACGGAACCAATGTAAAAGATAGTTGTTCCCATCAGTCACTCATACATCCAGGGTGGAGGTCGTTCCTCTTTAAGAACTGCCTACGTAGAAACCGTGTTCTCACCGTGAGTCCGTAGTACCAGCGGCGATGTGTGATCTTCTTGCTGGCGACTTTGCCGGCGTGGTTCTGTCTGAAGTGCCAGTCCAGGTGGTCGGCGTACATGTCTGTCTGGGTGGCGGTGAACCTCATGCTGCACAGGCAGCACTGGTTCCCCGAGTACAGTCGGGTCACCACGCTCTCGTAACGCCTGAAAGAAGGAGGAGAGGGGGGGCCGAAATAACACAGGAGAAATTAGGAAATAGTTTAAGTTTGTAATACACAGAGAGAGACACAGACAGAAAGATACAGACACACACACACAGACAGACACACACACACACACACACACACACACACACACACAGAGAGAGAGAGACACACATATACACACACACAGAGAGAGAGAGACACACATATACACACAGACAGAGAGAGAGAGACACACACACACACACACACACACACACACACACACACCGAGAGAGACACACACACACACACACACACACACACACACACACACACACACACACACACACACACAGTGTGTACTCACTGTTTCATGTCGTCAACGCTGAAGCTTGTTAAGTCGGGGAAATCGTCTTCCTCCTCGACCTCTGCCTCCTCTTCCTCCTCCTCCACCAGAGGCGGCGCTGGCGTAGGCGTGGACGTCGGTTCTGGAAGAATAAAATGATCATTTTACCACCCAAATAATGAGAACAAATACACTGAGCAGCCTCATTAACTCTACTCTGCACTGCAGACTCAACAAGTGAACTATCGTCCAACATACCACAGTCTAAAGTACCACGTAATGGTACTGGTTTCTCACATGGGGGTACGCGTACCCCTAGGGGTACAGTGGAGTACTGCAGGGGGTACATGAGATTGTTGCAAAATGTTAATTAAAAAATATGTCATGCATTATTCTGAAAATAATCATACTATAACAATGGATGATCTTAGTGATGGGTTGTAAACATTTGAAATGTAGCATTTAAATGTTTTTCAGTTCCAAGGTTGTTGTTATTTAGTGAATCTATCGCTGCCAGCGCTGTACTCTACCTGTATGGTTTGGGCTGGTCAGGGGGTACTTGGCTTAAAAAACAATTCAAAGGAGGTACATTATTGAAAAAAACTTTGAGTACGACTGCTCTAGACTGTAGTATGTAATGGTACTTTAAACTGCAGTATGGGTTATGTTGTAATGCCATTAGATTAGATTTCAGACTTTGGTATTATAGCTACTAAATAGCATGGGATTAAAAAAGGTCTGGTGTGTATGTGTGTGTGTCTCTGTGTGTGTGTGTTTGTCTGTGTCTCTGCGTGCGTTTGTGTGTGTGCGTCTGCGCGTGTGTGTTTGCCTCTTGTGTGTGTGTGCGTTTGTGTGTGCGTCTTCGCGTGTGTGTGCTTCTGCGCGTGTGTGGGAGTCTGTGTGTGCGAATGTCTGTGTGTGTCTCTGTGTGCGTTTGTGTGTGTGTCTGCGTGTATGTCTCTGCATGTGTGTGTCTCTGTGTGTGTGTCTGTGTGCGTGTATGTCTCTGCATGTGTGTTTGTGTCTCTCTCTCTGTGTGTGTGTGCGCGTGTGTGTGTCTGCGTGTGTGTGTGTGTATGTATGTATGTCTCTGCGTCTGTGTTTGTGTCTCTCTGTGTGTGCGTGTCTGTGTGTGAGTGCTTGTTTTACTATATTCGTGGGGTCAAAAAACCGGGAGTCCAGTATACTTGTGGGGTCTGCACAGCCTTGTGGGGCCAAAATGCTGGACCCCACCAGGTTAAAGGTCTGTTTGAGGGTTAAGACTTGGTTTTAGGATTAGGGTTAGAATTAGGTTATGGTTAGGGTGAGGGTAAGGGTTAAGGTTAGGCATTTAGTGGTGATGGTTAAGGTTAGGGTAAGGGGCTAGGGAATGCATTATGTCAATGACGGGTCCCCAGACAGTGAAACAAACGTGACCTCCCTGATGAAAGAGGATAAATAAAGAGAGTAAGGGACGGTGGACTGACCGGTGGTGGCGGTCGGCACGACGTCGGGCTGCGAGGGTTTGATGATGCCATTGGAGATGAGTTTGGACAGAAGGTCGTTGACGTCAACCTGACCGAAGTGGTTCTCCGGAGGAGCGACCTGCAGAGCTGCACGGACACAGACACAAACACAGCAGTCAGAAAACCCTTCACGTGTGACATGTTTGAGTTCCAACTAGACACAAACAGACAAGTTAGGGCTCTGACACACCAACCAGACGGCCGACCCTCGGCAGAAAAGCCAGTTGGACTGACCGCCTCCCCGAGTTGGCCCAAAAAGTTCCTCAGAACACACTGAAGAGACGCAGACTTGTGCGTACGTTCTGCATGTGCGCGAGACGTAATGCGTCTCCATAACAGCAGGCGGCGCTAATCTGTATTGTCGCCCAAAAAATGAAAATGGATGTGATATGATTTCTATCTTTGTTGTCGGTCTGGCTCACGTTAAACTCTTTGTGAATCATGAACAATGAACGCCCCAGAACTTTCTTTTATTCTGCAGTTTGACAGTCAGTTATAACGGAAAAATAACATACATGAACTACTTTAACGTAGATTTTCTTTAGGGCTTTATTACGTGGTATCTGATCGGTGCATAAACTCCAGTACGATACCAGCGTTTTAGGCAGTATCGGTATCTCTAACCGGCAGCTGATTGGACGAACGTGCCACGCGGGTCTGGCTTCTTCTGGATTTTGCAACCAGGCATAATGGCGACTCGTTCAGGATACGATCGCATATTGTACTAAAATAGTTCACCGAAACGTGTTTCTGAAAACATTTTAAGAGAGAAATAGGCCGTGCAGTTGCTGAATCTGTCTTCATTTCAGATCAACAAAGGTCAGTTTAGAAGATTTTCGTCAGATTTTGAGAGGCTCATCCGCTCCCCATTTCCTGGTGAGTCCCGACTGTCCTGTCTCTGACTGAACATGTCAGGTCGGCCAAAATGAAGGCCGACGGCTCCTCCTCCGCACGAACACACCGACCAGACTTGAGTCACCGACCTCGCCAGACGGTCCGACGGCCGATTATGGGGTTGGTGTGTCAGCGCCCTTAAAAGGAGCCGCAGCACCATTTTACAACAAATGCCTTATCGCGCTGATGTGACCGAGCCCGGCCCGAACCAGACCATCATTTCTAAATATCTGTCTGAACCCGGCAAAATAAGCACTATCAGCCAAATGCTGGTAAAATACGAAATTGGCCTGTAGATTTGCTTCACTCACCAGCCAAAAATACAATGGTTTTCTATTGAGTGGCTGGTGAAATCTGAACATTCACTGGACATTTAGCTGGTGGACGAAAAAGTTAGACAGAAAGATAGAGACAGACACACACACACACACACACACACACACACACACACACACACACACACAGAGACACACACACACACACACACACACACACACACACACACAGAGACACAGACAGAGAGAGAGAGAGACACACAGACACAGAGACAGACAGAAAGATACAGACAAACACACACACACACACACACACAATAATTAATTTAATTAATTAATTTTGAACCCTGGTCGGGACCCGTCCGGCTCGGTTCGGGTATCCACGCCTTACACGGAACACACCGAACGGACTCTAGTCAGCGACCTCGCCAGGCGGTCCGACGGCCGATTACGGGGTTGGTGCGTCAGGGGTTAAGAAATATTTCATGTGTGATGTGTCTGAGTTTAAACTAGGAGGACTGTCTTACTCTGCTGTCCGAAAGGCACTGGGTTCTGAGGCAGGAACGGCTGGTTGAGGTTCCCCAACATGTTCACCTGCAAACAACCAAAGGACATTTAATCAACATTTTTGTAGACATTTTACTAACATTCTCAGACACTGGACTAATATTATTTGTGACATTTTACTTATATTGTTTGGACTTCTTAACATGTTATTTTCATATTCTTTTTTGTTTGATAACAAAGTTTTTTGTTAACTGAACATTATTCTACTTCTGTCACATTTAAACACTTTCTTTTAAATTATAAAATCTGAGAAATCTTTGTTTAAATATGGGCCTGATAAAATCAGTGATACTTAGATTATATTCACCCCAAAAATTCAGTTTAATTTACAGGGTTTCTGCAGGTTTCACCAAGTCAGATGAAAGACTTTAAGACCTTTATCACAACATCACCTGAGTCCAGACAGACAGACAGACAGACAGACACACACAGAGAGACAGACAGACACACACACACACAGAGACAGACACACACACACACAGAGACAGACACACACACACACACACACACACACACACACACAGAGAGAGACAGACACACACACACACACACACACACAGAGAGACAGACAGACAGAGACAGACACAGAGACACACACACACACACACAGACAGACAGAGACACACACACACAGACACAGAGACACACACACACACACACACACACACACAGACAGACAGACAGACAGACAGACAGACACACACAGAGACAGACACACACACACACAGAGACACACACACACACACACACACACACACACACAGAGACAGACACACACACACAGAGAGAGACAGACAGACAGAGACAGACACACACACACACGCACACACACACACAGACAGACAGAGATACACAGAGACACACACACACACACACACACACACACACACACACACAGACAGTCAGACAGACAGCAGTTCAGCACCATGTTGAAAATAAAGACATAATGACCGATCGGCGTTGGGAGACTCACCGGCTGCTGCATGCTGACAGCGGGGGCAGCGGGGTTGTAGAAGGGGGCGGGGCCCGGCTGGCTGAAGGGCGGCGCCGGCTGCATGTTGAAGTTTCCTCCCGGCTGCATGTTCGGCTGAGCTGGGAACGCCATCGGCCCCGCAGGGAACTGCGTGTTCATCGGCTCCGGGAAGCACTGGGGGGCCATGTTGAAGTTCTGCTGCGGGGGGAGGGGGTTTTCGTACATGGGCGGGGCCATCGGCCTCATGGGCGGCTGCAGGTTGTGTTGAGGCGGGAACCTCATAGGGCCCTGCTCGTACAGCGGGGGCCCGCCCTGATGGTGCACGTTAGGGAGGTCAAACCTGGGGCCCCCCTGCTGCCCAGGAGACTCAAACCGCATCGGGCCGGGACCTTCAAACCGCATCGGGCCCATCTGGTTTGGAGGGCCGTCGAAGCGCATGGGCCGCTGTTGCTGCTGGAAGCCCATTGGTCCAGAGCCAGGGCCCGGTGCCATGTTGTTATCAAAGCGCCGCGGGCCCTCAAAGCGCTGCATGGGGCCATCAAAGTGTCCCGGCCCCTCAAATCTCACGGGGGGCTGCTGCTGACCGATGGGACCGTCAAACCTCACCGGGCCCTGAGGGTGAGGCGGGCCATCGAAGCGTCCCATTGGCCCGTGAGACATGTGGGGGCCGTCGAACCTCTCCGGCATGTTGTGATGAGGAGGGCCGACGCCACCGCCGTTGTTGTTGAACCTGCCGGGACCCTGGTGGTGCGGCCCTTCGAAGCGAGGTGAGGAGTCATCGTAGCGGCCGGGAGGACCGCCGCTTTCATACCAGCCCGGTGGGTTTGGTCTAGAGGGGCCCATGTGTCCTGGGCCGTCGTACCGGGGCGGGGGGTGCCCGCCGTCGTGCGGAGGCGTGTGTCCCGGTGAGTCACTGTGCTGTCGGACGGAGGACAGCGGTCCCGCACGGGGCGGCGCCTTGAGGATGGATTTAGGCGGCGGTAGAGGGTGAGGAGGGGGAACGTGAGAATCCAGATTGAGTGGCCCGTCGTCCGAGTGCTCGCTGTTAGGGCTCTCGAACCGCGGGCTTACCTCCGCTAAGTCTTTCTGGTGTAAGGGCGACAGGCGTTCACGCTCGATCCTGGGCGCCGTTGCGTCCAGACCGGCCGGGCTCGGAGAGTTCACGTGGACGACGGTGCCCGCGAGCGGTGGCGGTCCCTCCGGCCTCCGTGGGTCGGCGTGTCTGGCGTCGGCGGGCGGGCCGTACCGCCGCGGTGCGTCGTAGCCGCTCTTCTGCACCTCGCGCTCGGCAAAGCGCTGTCGCTCGGTCAGCGGCGAGGTCCACTCTCTCTCGCCTGGAATCAACAGAGACGTAAAAACTCATGAGGACGTTTTCTGAGCATCAGAAACATCTCGAGACATTCACTCGTGATTTGAGGTGTTAGGACTTTAAATAACAGTGTGAGATTAATTAACTTTGACGTTAAATAAAAAGGACCAAACAGGCTTCAACCGTCCTGAAATCATCTTCTCTTCAAAAAGGTACACTGTGTAGGAATTTCTCCCATCTAGCGGTGAAATAGCATTTTGCATTCCAACTAATGGGGCTTTTCCATTACATTAGAGATGTTCCGATACCCCGATACTGCCCAAAACGCTGGTATCGTATCAGGAAGTACTGGAGTTCATACACCGATCAGATAATAAAGCCCTAAAGAAAATCTACGTTAAAGTAGTTCATGTATGTTATTTCTCCGTTATAACGGACTGTCAAACTGCAGAATAAAAGAAAGTTCTGTGGCGTTCATTGTTCATGTTTCACAAAGAGTTTAACCTGAGCCAGACTGTCAACAAAGATAGAAATCATATCACATCCACACTAGAGGTGTTGAAATTAATCAAATAATGGATGCATGGAATCGTGGACGATGCTGCATCGATACTCGGCCGGGCCATAATCGATTATTTCTGTTTTCAATTTAATGTAGGCCTAACAACCTTTCTGTTTACATATTCTGGTATGTTTTGCACATTCAGGAAGTGCCGTGTGCTCAGTGCTGTAGTTTTATGTATCCAATTTATTTAGTATTAGAGCACTGCAGAATGTTTGGTTGTTGAAGCTTGAAAAGCTATGAATTAAATACCTTATATAGCTTTAATAGAGAAATGTATTTGATGCATCGTGATGAATCGAGATATCGAATCGAAGACATGATAATCAAAAAATGGTATCGGACCATCTCTACATCACATGGTACCTGCTCGACTTGCCTCTACTCGCCTTTTTTGGTTTTCCATTACGAAATAAAGTCCCTGGTATCTGCCAACAGGTACTTTATTTAGTACCACCTCCGTCGATGTCCCCAGCGAGCTGAGGCGATACCAAAAGGTGACGTGAAAGCGACAGACGGGCGTGTCCTGAACAAACCCACCATTTTTAAATAGTTCAGCCAGCTGTGGGTTATTTTTTGCTGCCTCCAGCTTCTTTAGAAACTAAATGTGTCTTCTGGCAACAACACACCTTCCACGTTCTGTGTGTGTGTGTGGCGATAGGTTTATGGCAGTTTACTGCGGCGTCGCTATGACGACCAGCCACGCTGAGGCGGTGCTAAAATCTGCAATGGAAAACGGACGCAGAGTGCGTTGAGTTGAGTCGAGCAGGTACCATGTAATGGCTAAAACGCCATAATGGTGCTCTCTAGCGCCTCGCTTTTTCAAATGCATGTTGCAGCTACGGTAGCCGTTATGCACCAAGAAGCTATGACAACATGTCTTCCAATTTTCGCTTTTTTGGGGACTAGGATTCCTTCTCCTGTGGCTCAGCTTAAGTATGATCCTCCATTATGAACTACAGGGCAGTGACAAGCGCCTCTCACTGATCTCCTTCTCCGTGTCAGCTGGTTTCAGTCACGTGACGCTGGCTCTGAATGAAAACGCAGTGTGGGTTAGGTAGACAGGTCGGCTAGCGCTCTATGTCCCTCTCAGCCATTATAGAACGACGTGGAAGCCTCCTTGGACTTGCCCGTCCAATGGAAATACAGATAAGAAATTCTTCGCTTACGAGGAGAAGTCAGATCATTGGCAGAGGTCATTTTACACCAATGAGGACATATTTATGAATGAAGACATTGATTTTAGCTAATAAAATACTTAAAAGACTACACAGTGTACCTTTAACTAATTACCAGACCCAAACGGAATCTGCGGAGATATATATATATATATATATATATATATATATATATTTCTTTTTTTTTTTTTTTTTTTTTTTACAGTTTTCAGCGGTGAGCCAGAATGAAAATGTGCAGAATCAGACCGTTTGTCTGCTTGGGCCGGAGATGTGTTAGTTTTTGGGCGCCCGGATAGCTCAGTTGGTAGAGCGTGCGCCCATATATAGAGGTTTACGACTCCGACCTGCGGCCCTTTGCTGCATGTCATCCCCCCCCCCTCTCTCCCCTTTCATGTCTTCAGCTGTCCTGTCAAATAAAGGCCTAAAAATGCCCTAAAAATAATCCCAAAAAAAAAAAAAGAAATTTAAAAAGTTTTTCTACTTTTTTGTTTTAAAATTGAATTGATTGAAAGTTTTCATCTCGAATAATGTCAAGAACAGGAAACAGGGGACGAAGAAATAAAATCTAAATTTTTAAATTATTATTAAACTTGTGAACACTTGACGATCGGTTTAAATCTGAAAAAGGAGTGAGAAGAAGTATATAAACCAGGGGTGTCAAACATACGGCCCGTGGGCCAGAATCGGCCCGCCAAAGGGTCCAATCAGGCCCACTGAATGACTTCGCAAAGTGTGAAAATTGCAGAGAAGTAATTAATTCCCACTCCAAATTTACCACTTTAAATCTCAGATAATATCAGTTCGTTTTTCCGTAAATTTACGACTCTAACCTTAGAAATGATGAGTTTTTTCTCTGAATATTACCCCTCTCTCCCGGGTCCGTAACATTATTTTTATTTCTACAACGGCCTTAGAACGCTGTCGTAGCAGAAGCAACTTGTGTTTGCCAACATCAAGCTGACAAAAAACTCTGTGGCAGATAAGGTTTCTGATCTTTCTGGAGAGGTTTAAAGGTCCGGCCCACTTGAGATCAAATTAGGGGTATGTGGCCCATGAACTAAAATGAGTTTGACAGCCCTGATCTAAACTTATTTAATCCCACCAACGTGTCCACAAATCAATAATTGTAAAATCTACCTGCTTCCCAACTACCTAGTCACATGTGTCCTCCCTCCCTCCCTCAGACCCAAAATATATTTCAATTATCAATTATTTACAAAATAATCTGCACAACATTCTGCTGAATTCCGCGTCCGCAGATTCTGTGTGGCGCTGATGATTACGGACTACAAGTCCCGTGATCTCCTGATATATTGGATCCCATTTTAGGGCTGCACGATACGAGGAGAATATGCAAAATGTTGTATATCCCGATAACGATATTACTTGCGATAAATAAACAAGACTTAAAGTGAAAAGTAGTTGCAGCCCTAGTAAATTGCGCAAGTTGATATTGCGATGGCGAAAAATATACGATATATTGTGCAGCCCTAATCCCATTCTACAGTTTTCTGTGTGCGTTAAACTCCTAAATGTGTAAAAAAAGCTGTGATCTCTTTAGAAGAGTGTCTAACCCTGCTGAAGTGTCACTGATCGAGACCCTGACACCCCGCAGCTCCAGAACCTGACCTCTGACCTCTCTGTGGATAGAGACGACAGATGACAGATGATATGTTTGGCTTCACAGATCAGTTTAAAAGTTTAAGTTCATATCATCATGGATGTGTGGGGAGCGGAGGACTCACTGGGCTCTCGGGGGTCGGCTCTCCTCCTGAAGCGAAGGCCCGGGAGAGATTTCAGCGTGGGGAACTCTTTGCCGTGGTTGTACTCCTCGATCATGGGGCCAAGCGGAGGCCGCGGCTCCTCGAGCTCCTTACTCCTCCTTTCGCCTGCGTAGGGAAGAATTAAGAATTACGGTACTGAATAGATTCCACAAAGGCAATATTTTGTCACAAGCATAGTAGTTACAAATGTGTGTCTAAGTGCCTAATGGTGACAACTATTTTTTGAAATTGGTCCAGTATTAAGCCAGATTAAAACAAGCGGCGATGTAATAGGAAATATGTTCAGCGTCAGTCAGCGTCCACTAAAAGATCTGTTGTTGCTGCTGACAGACTCAGATTATTATTCTAAGTGTCTGACAACATTATGAAAGGATCCCTACAGAGATAGACCTTTTAGTTAAAGAGTAAGATCCTTTTAGTTTAACATGGAACAGCCCCAAAATCACCATCACCAAACTACACCAGACTCCATGTAAATAATCAGGACTTTTAGCGTGTATAGAGCCAGCATATTTCCACCAGACTCCATGTAAATAATCAGGACTTTTAGCGTGTATAGAGCCAGCATATCTCCACCAGACTCCATGTAAATAATCAGGACTTTTAGCGTGTATAGAGCCAGCATATTTCCACCAGACTCCATGTAAATAATCAGGACTTTTAGCGTGTATAGAGCCTGCATATCTCCACATGTAAATGGGTGAATTAAGGGTTTATTTCAACCAAACCAGAGTGGTGATTGTTGGAACAGTGGAAAGATGAACCAAGACGGCTTTTGGTAGTTTTATTTAGTTTCTGTCCACTTTGAATGAAGTGTGTTTTACGATGATAAAAGTCCTGATTATTTACATGGAGTCTGGTGGAGTTTGGTGATGGTGATTTCGGGGCTGTTTCATGTTAAACTAAAAGGATCTTACTCTTTAACTAAAAGGTCTATCTCTGTAGGGATCCTTTCATAATGTTGTCAGACACTTAGAATAATAATCTGAGTCTGTCAGCGCCAACAACAGAACTTTTAGTGACTAACTGCTGCTGAACATTAGTCCTGTAGGGTTACATTACAGCTTGGTTCTTGTTTAATACTGGACCAGTTGGACTTGTTTCCCTTTCCCAGATCACCCTTGGCTCACCTGGCCGGTCCCGTGCCGCCTGGCTGTATTTATGTGTCGCCGGTTGTCCGGCACTGCGGCCGCCCCCGCCCGTCTTCTCGCCCTGCCCCTCTCCCTCGCCATCCTCCGAACTCTCCTCGCCGTCCCACTCCTCTCCTGCGGCGCGCGCTCGGTTCACCTGCGTCTTCCTCAGTTTGGACTTGTGTTCGTAGTACGACAGCTGTGCGGCGTCCATGCCGTCGTGCGGCCGCGGCACCGCGGAGGGGGGCGGGGACGTTAGCAGTTTCTTGGCGGAATAGTCGCTGGAGTCGTCCCAGCTGTCGGAGCGCTGCTTCTCCTCCTGATACTGGAAGAAGTGTTTGATCTGGTGGGCCATGTTCAGGAAGTCCTCCTGGGAAATCTCGCCGCTCTCCAGGCGCTTGCTGGCCTGCAGAGAGACACGAGAAGACGTTAACGTACCAAAAAGTAGAGCCACTTGTCTGGTTGGGTAAGTTAAACAAATTCTACTCCCCCGAATTTTGTGGTAATGTCTGAAGTTGTACCATGGACTCTGTAACCTTGGTTACCTTGTTTCAAGCCATTCTAGCGTGGTATAGAAAGCCTGCAGGAAGACTCAGCTCGATTTGGGCCAGTTCTCATTAATATTCAACGAGCAAGGCTGCTTGACTCTGATTGGCTAACAGCTAGCCAATGAGAGCCTGGCTATCAGCATCCTTTAGCCAGCACAACTGGGCGAGCTCATGAATAGTAATGAGCTCAGGCAACATGATGTCAGACTGACCAGCTTTTGTAATTGGCCTGATTTCTAGAGCTGACAGGCTGACAGAGGAAGTAGCTGTTCATTTTCACATTCACAACATAACATATGGACCCAACATATTTCAAAAAATACAAGGAAAAACGGTTTTGTGTGGCAGGGCACCTTTAAATGAAAAGGTTTTTTGGGGCTTTTCCCTTAATTAGATAGTGGATAGACAGGAAAGGTGGGCGAGAGAGAGAGAGGGGATGACACGCAGCAAAGGGCCACAGGTCGGATTCAAACCCAGGCCGCTGCAAAGGACTCAGCCTACATGGGGCGCACACTACTGGGTGAGCTAGAGGTCGCCCCTAAATGAAAAAGTTTGAAAAAAGTGTAAAAGAATGAAGTAAAAAAGTAAAAAATGTCACCATGTACTGGCCCCTATACAGATTTTTTGGAGAGAAAAAAAAAAGTTGGATAGAATGTTTGAAAAACCTTTGCTAGATAAGATAATATATAATGTAATATAATATGCCAACGTAAATGTTAATGACTTCAGTGATTGTTTCACCCCATTGCGTCTAAAGGCTGCTTGAAACCATGAACCCCCAAAGAGAGTTTAATAGAACGGACTGACGGTACATCAGCGTGAGCGCTGAACCGAGCGGTGTTTGTGACGTACCCTCCTGAGCAGATCCTTCTTGGAGGCGGAGTTGAGGACTTCAGGTATCTGCAGGTTGGCGTCCACGCTGAGGCGGTGCTTCGGGGTCCTGGGGGTGGTGGGGCGAGTCGGGGTGCCGTACGGTTTGTGTCTCGGAGGCGGGGGCTTCACGTGAGAATCCTCCGGCAGCTTCGGACTGAAGAGGAAAACACAGGTAGAAACGTTACAGGACAGAGAGTAGGGGAGGGAATCAGCAGAGGCCTCACGATACGATATCATCACGATACTTATGTCACGATACGATATTATTGCGATTTTAAACATATTGCAATATTCTGCGATATATTGCAATGTACTATCTTTTTTCCAACTTCTAATTTTTCCCAATTTCAAATGATGTCCCCAAAGGAAAATTTGTCAACATCGGTTTTATCTAAAAGATATATTTCTCTGTTTGTTCATCTCACTTCAATTTTATTGCTGCAAAATGGGATTATCAAGCAGACAGACTGACCAACACATATATAATAATAATAATAGATCCATACTGCATCTGTGTATCGATACAGTATTGCCACGAAAAATATCGTGATACTACGCTGTATTGATTTTTTCCTCCACCCCTAATAGAGAGATAGTTAAAGATTACTTCTTGGGCATTTTAGGCCTTCATTCATACAGGAGAGCTGAAGATATGAAAGGGGAGAGGGGGGGGTAGACATGCAGCAAAGGGCCGCAGGTCGGAGTCAAACCTGCGGCCGCTACGTCGAGGAGTAAACCTCAGTATATAGGGGCGCCTGCTCTAACTACTGAGCTATCTGGGCGCCCAGGATAGAGATATAGTTAAATGGCTTTTCAATAACCACATATTTGTATCCTTCATGTACATATTTAGTTTAGTGTCAGCGCTAGAAAGGCGCTGCACGCTTTGAGGAGAATATCTAGTTGTGATTATTTTGACAAATGATGATAGTGTGATTTTTTTTCGGTGTTGTTCGGACAGACCTGCCCCCACTGCTAAAAAGAGATCCTGAAGGAAAGACTAATTGTGATGAATTGTGCTGCCCTATGTTTGTGAGACATTAACCGTGAGTTGGACTCACTGTTTGTTCTCCTCCCAGCCGCTCCTCCAGCGGTGCGGAGCCTCCTTGGCGTCCTTGCCGCCTCCGTCGTGGCTCCGCGGGGAATGAGAGTCTCTGGACTCGGACCGCCGGTCCTCAGCCGGCCTCTTCGACCTCCGGCTCTCCGATTGGTTCTTCTTGGGCGCGAGCCGGTCCTCTCGGCCGGGCTTGCCGTGTTCCGGTTCGTCTGTGCCGCGGACTCTCCGCGGTTTGCCCGGTTTGTGAGACGGCGACGGGGACAGAGAGCTGCTCCGCGTTCGGCTTTTGGGCGAACGCCTGTCCTTTCTCTTCGGGGAGGAGGCGGCAGCGGACGGGGAGCGAGACCTGGACCGCGAGCGGGTGCGTTTCCTGGCGTGTGTGCGGGCGTTGCCTCCCGTCTTGAACTCGAGCCTCTCCGCGGACTCCTCGCGGTCGTGTTTGACCACCGAGCCGTTCACCAGCTTCCCCTTGTTGAGCCGGTGAGGGTCGAGTCCGCGCGCCGAAGCAGCCTCCTCTCTCTCCTTCTTGTCGGTGCATCTTTTCTTCTCCTTGATCTCCTCGTCTTTGGAGTCGCCCGTCTTGTCCTGCGGGCGTTTCTTCAGCCTAGGATCTTTCTTCGTGCCGTCAGACGACTTCTGATTCTCCGCCTCTGTAGGTTTGTTTTTACTCGGGATGCTTTTGGCCATCGGGGACGCGGGCTTGGATTTGGGTTTCTCCTCCGATGCCTCTTTCTTCGGGGTCCTGACCTTCTCCGGCCGGGCGGGTTTCTCAGGAGTCAGAGCGTGACTTCCGTCTTTCTTCCCAGCAGGCTGTTCTTTTGGCTGCGAGGAGGCCGGTGGACCGGTGCGGTTCAGACGCGGGTCTCTGGTGGGAGGTTTGGCATCTGGCGGCTGAGTCTGAGGAGGGATCCACGGTCGCACCGCCGGAGCAGTTTGGCTGGTGGTCTTCGGCGCGGAACTCAGTGCTGCTGCAGCGGCCGAGACTGTAGTCGGTATCACAAATCCACCGGCCTGCAGACACATTAAACAACGGTCAGTCTGCTGCTAAATTAGGAATCTAACAGAACACAAGAGTTACAGGCCGCTGATGAATCTAAAAAAAACATTCAGTCCCTCCAGAAAAACGTGATTATGCGATCTCATAATTCAACACATAATCAGCCAAAGTCTGCATATTTATTTCGGGGCCGCATTTTCAAATACGCCGCACTTTCGCAGCACAAATTGCTGATTTCTGCGCAAAATATGCGGCGCTTGCATGATTTCATAATCCCCGCATTTTCATTGCAAAAAAGTCACATATCTTAGCAGAAGATGTTGTTACACACACACACAGGGACACACAGCAGCACACACACACGCAGAAGATTACAAATAAATATATTACGGTGCAAATCCTCCATCATAACAGCAATGCTCCAAGGTCCAAACACGCCTGGCTTTTAAAGGGAATGGGAGATGATCTCTGATTGGTTGATTGTAGTGTTTCTCAAATGAGGGTACGTGTCCCCCTAGAGGTACTTTGGAGGACTGCAGGGGGTACGTGTCCCCTACCCCTAGGGGTACTCTGGAGGACTGCCGGGGGTACGTGTCCCCCTAGAGGTACTCTGGAGGGCTGCAGGGGGTACGTGTCCCCCTAGAGGTACTCTGGAGGACTGCCGGGGGTACGTGTCCCCCTAGGGGTACTCTGGAGGACTGCCGGGGGTACGTGTCCCCCTAGGGGTACTCTGGAGGACTGCCGGGGGTACGTGTCCCCCTAGAGGTACTCTGGAGGGCTGCCGGGGGTACGTGTCCCCCTAGAGGTACTCTGGAGGGCTGCAGGGGGTACGTGTCCCCCTAGGGGTACTCTGGAGGACTGCCGGGGGTACGTGTCCCCCTAGAGGTACTCTGGAGGGCTGCAGGGGGTACGTGTCCCCCTAGGGGTACTTTGGAGGACTGCAGGGGGTACGTGACATTTTTTGCAAAATGTTTTTCAGTCACAAGGCTGTAGTTACTTCTTTTTTTACTCAAGTTTGTCGCTTTTTTCAAAGTTCTTGTCTCTGGTTTTGAAGTTTTTCACCTTTCTTTGAAGGTTTTGTCGTTAGTTTTGACCTATTCTTGCCTTTCTTCCTTACTTTTTTGTCTCTTTTTTTCAAAGTTTGTCACTTTTTTCGAAGTTTGTCGCCTTTTTGGAATTTGTTATAGAAGTTTTTATTACTTTTTTGAAGTTTGTATCTCTTTTTTTGAAGTATTTGTTACTATCTTCGACCCATTCTTGCCTTCCTTCCTTCCTTCTACCATATTTTTCCAAGTTTTTTTCACCTTTTCCCATCAGCATTTAAATGTTTTCCGGTCCAAGGCTGTTTAGTAAATCTATCGCTGACATCGCTGTACTGTTCCTCTTTATATAGACTTTTTTTTTTTTCTACCAAAAATTATTTGCGCTGGTTAGGGGGTACAT
>NC_050185.1:25185616-25210616 GCF_008315115.2 Sander lucioperca
GTAAGAAGACGAAAGTAAGGAAGGAAGTACGGAGGAAAGGAGAGAAAAGGAGAAGGAAGGAAGGACGGAAGGAAGAGGGAAGGAACGAAGAAAGGAAGTAAGGATAGGAAAGAAAAGGAAGAATAAATAAGGAAGGGTGGAAAAAGTGAAAGAAAGAAGACGTAAGAAAGGAAAGAAACGAGGGATAAATTTATTCTTTAAAAAGCAAAGCGTAACAACCCAGCCTCCTCCTTTAATGAGCAGGACTACGTTACGTTATTACGGACACGAGTAGGAGACAGACTGCACACGTTAAATACAGCAAGGGAAGAAAAGAAGGAAGAGGGAGGGAAGGAAGGAAGGAAAGAAGAGGGAGGGAAGGAAGGAAGGCAGGAAAGAAGAGGGAGGGAGGGAAGGAAGGAAAGAAGAGGGAGGGAAGGAAGGAAGGAAAGAAGAGGGAGGGAAGGAAGGAAGGAAAGAAGAGGGAGGGAAGGAAGGAAAGAAGAGGGAGGGAAGGAAGGAAGGAAGGAAGGAAGAGGGAGGGAAGGAAGGAAAGATGAGGGAAGGAAGGAAGGAAAGAAGAGGGAGGGAAGGAAAGAAGAGGGAGGGAAGGAAGGAAAGAAGAGGGAGGGAAGGAAGGAAGGAAGGAAGGAAGAGGGAGGGAAGGAAGGAAGGAAAGATGAGGGAAGGAAGGAAGGAAAGAAGAGGGAGGGAAGGAAGGAAGGAAAGATGAGGGAAGGAAGGAAGGAAAGAAGAGGGAGGGAAGGAAGGAAGGAAAGATGAGGGAAGGAAGGAAGGAAAGAAGAGGGAGGGAAGGAAGGAAGGAAAGATGAGGGAAGGAAGGAAGGAAAGAAGAGGGAGGGAAGGAAGGAAAGAAGAGGGAGGGAAGGAAGAGGGAGGGAAGGAAGGAAGAAAGGAAGGAAAGAAGAGGGAGGGAAGGAAGGAAGGAAAAATGAGGGAAGGAAGAAAGGAAGGAAGGAAAGAAGAGGGAGGGAAGGAAGGAAGGATAGAAGGAAAGTAAAGGAAGAATAAATAAGGAAGGGTGGAAAAAGTAAAGTAAGGAAAGAACACGTAAGAAAGGAAGTTCGTAGGAAAGGAGAGAAAAGGAGGAGGAAGGAAGGAAGGAAAGAAGAGGGAGGAAAGTGAGCTGCTAAGATTGGTGATTAACTCTCCTGTTGTCCTCGGTCTGATCTGAGCCATTTAACAAGTTTCTGTATCAGAAATTTGGGTTTCTTTCAACCAAATCATCCAAAAGTATAACGTGGATGGTTCCATACGACGCTCTTCACAAGTTAAAGAAATTATCTGTTCAAAGATTTCGGAAAAAGCTTCAGAAACGCAGCGCAAAAAAACGACGAAAACATCAACAAAGCACCGAAAAAAAAGTCTACAAAAACATCGTAAAAAGTGATAAAAAACTAGAAAAAAACCCACAAAACTGCCGGGAAAAGTGACAAATGTCTAAAAAAATAAATAAAATTTTGACCGAGAAAAAAGTTGCATGTTCAACAGGAAGACAACACAAGGGTTAAGGACACCAGCAGGAGCAAAGACCACACGTTAAATACAGCTGTCACTGGGGGGAGTCGAGAGCAGACGGGAGTCGCACATGCGTCACTTTGCAACAAGTAGCCTCCAAGATGCTAACGAGAGACTTCTGTACAAGTAGCCTCCAAGATGCTAACGAGATTTCTGTACAAGTAGCCTCCAAGATGCTAACGGGATTTCTGTACAAGTAGCCTACAAGATGCTAACGAGATTTCTGTACAAGTAGCCTCCAAGATGCTAACGAGACTTCTGTACAAGTAGCCTACAAGATGCTAACGAGATTTCTGTACAAGTAGCCTCCAAGATGCTAACGAGAGACTTCTGTACAAGTAGCCTCCAAGATGCTAACGAGTGAATTCTGTACAAGTAGCCTACAAGTTGCTAACCTAAGACTTCAGTAATGTCAATACAGTAAAAATGGACCTACATAACGAAGTTGGTTCACTGCTGGCTACAAGTTAGCAACCAAACACAAAGGCTGTCACTGGAACGGCGTTTTGAGCTAACGTTAGCAACCAAACAATCATAGATAGCTACAACATTTTTGAAATGATTTCCATCTTCTGTTAATGTATGTAGAGAAAATTTAAAGATTTTATATATTTCACAAATTTCAGTAAGACGCGTACGTTATGCCGTAAAACCGTTTAAAATCTGAGCACGCGCGACTCCCATCTGCACTCGACCGACATCGGGTTAGTGACAAAAGCAAGCAACGACAAACAGGAAGTGAAGTGGGCTGCTAAGATTGTTTTGTTTTTTTTAAACAAAGTGCTTAATTTTTTTGTAAACAATGCTTAAAACGGCAGCAAAGAGAACTGTACCTTTTCAAAGACACATATAAATGAAGTGATTAGGTTTTTAGCAAACACTGCAAGGTACTCTCCTCCCACATTCTTCACTATGGAATCCACTAAGTACAAAACTGGAAGCTTCTCGGCAGATGGGGCCTGGAGTAATAGAGAACTCGACAAGTTTAGAAAACAAACAGGGGTTAAAAATTACCAACATTTCAGAACAAAGTGCTTAAAAATTACAAGTTGACAGAATAATACAGGGGCTGACTTATCCCCCCTCACCACCCGCTGGGTTCAGTATTTTCCTTTTAAAAAAAAAATCAAAAAGCAAAGTGCCATTTCTTGAGGGGGGAAAAAAATGACATCTTGAGTTGGGAAAAAAAAAAAAAAATCAGTCCACAGTTCGCACTTATTTTGAAATCCAAAAAATTTAAAAAAAAAAAGGGGGAAATAAGTCCAGTAAATCCTTTCGTAATCGCACTGAAGTTCAGCTGCAAATGCGACCAATCGACAAAAAAAAAAAAAAAAAAAAGTCTTCAAAATTAATCAGTCAGTTCAGTATGAAGATTAGGATCCTTCGCCAAAGTCAGGGGAGACGAAAAAACAATGTCCGTGATGCATTATGGGTACAAAAAAGGTAGCCGAGTCCAGTCCTTGGGAACCTTTTTACCTCCAAAGAGGGCTTATTTCCTTAAACCACTCTTTGTACGTTACCCAGACGAATTTTTAACGTCACCGTTACACCCAGTTGAGTTTCTTTCACTCACACTCATTCAAAAATTTTACCCTTGACAAGTTTTTTAGTTAGAAAAACATACGATGACCAAGTTAGGGGAACAGGAGAAGTGATCTGTTAAGTTAGTAGCTGCGTTTAAAACTTACTTAAGTACGCACTTTAAGCAGAAAGTCTACCGTTAAGTTAACGGAGACTGTGCAGCACCAGCTGAGTAACGTTAACGTTTAAAGAAGCCGAAGTCACTCGGCCGTTAGGTCAGTAATGTAAAAACCTTTTCAGAGTCATACCAATAAATTACACTGGGAAATAAAAAATGACAAAAAGCACATTTCACATTTTTTATTATAACATTTTAACCATTTCAATGACATTTCATTTGAGTAAAAAAATTCAAGATTCACTAGATGATTTTTTTTAATGCAGAGAAAAGCTTCCGTTTCAGCCAGGCGGCAGAAGTGAAAACACCGAAAATACCCCGAGGCAAACTGCTGACTCAGCCGAGTTTCTATAGACGGCTTTAAACCAAGAGGCCACGTCTCCCGTGGTGAACAATGGCCGCCTGACAATACGTACCGACAATACCTCATCACCGTGTCCTGGCCTCGGGAGCAGATACACACAGACTGACTGACGGATGGTTAAAATACTTCTAGAGGCTGCAATGTCAAAATCCACCGTAACCATAGGCAATAGCAATAGCATAGCAAGCAAGCATAGCCATTTTTTTTTTAGACTTTTGTCGCCTTTTTAAATTTTTTTTTGGGCAATTTTTCTACATTTTCCGGGAAATTCTGTAGACTTTCTTGTCGCCTTTTTAAATGTTTTTTTGGGCATTTTTTTTTTTTTACGTTTTTAAGTGTTTTTTGGGCAATTTTTCGACATTTTCCGGGAATTGTTTTTAGGAGTTTTTGTTGCCTTTTTCAAGGTTCTTTTGGACATAATTTTTTTTTTTACTTTTTTGTCGCTTTTTAAAATGTTTTTTGGGTCTTTTTTTTTTTTTAAGACTTTTTGTCGTCTTTTTAAATGTTTTTTTTTTGGGCAATTTTTCGACATTTTCCGGGAAATTCTGTAGGCGTTTTTGTTGCCTTTTTCAATGTTCTTTTGGACATTTTTTTTACTTTAAATGTTGTTTTTTTTGGGCAATTTTTCGATGTTTCGGTTGCCTTTTGGTTTTTTTTAACAAATTTTTTTTTTTTAGGAGTTTTTGTCGCCTTTTTGAATGTTTTGACAATTTCTGCGACATTTGCACCTTTTAAGTTATTTCCCCAAAGTCTTTGCCTCCTTTTCCGACATTATAAGACTTCTAAACGGTAGGGAGGGTAAACCCTGCCGTTGAGACCTTTAAGACTTGTGTGTGTGTGTGTGTGTGTGTGTGTGTGTGTGTGTGTGTGTGTGTGTGTGTGTGTGTGTGTGTGTGTGTGTGTGTGTGTATATATATATAGTTTTAAAGTTACATGTTGATTGTCAGAGCAGACTATAAAGTTTTACCTTATCTTGACTGTGTAGATTGTCAGACATTGTCAGACATTAAGTAAGATCACTATCTAACTTCTTTAAGGCGAGACGTCTATAATAATTATGCGAAGCAGCTTTGTAATAAATATAAAATCACACATTTCACTTTAGGTTCAAACTATTACCTCTGAAATTACTAGAGCCAGATATTTTTATTGAGCCGATATTAATCGGCATTTTCCAAACTATCGGTACGGCATTTATAACGGCCGACAAATGAATATTTAAAAAATAAAATAAAAACCCCCTTCGACCATGTCCTGAGTGTTGGCGTTGTTGCGTAGTCTGTCCAGCAGAGGGCGCTCTGCAACCTCCCTGATGGCAACTCTGATTATTTTTGTCATTATTGTCTTTTTGTTCAAAGGATTTTAAGTTTCATATCTTAAGTTTGTATTTTTATTAATTTTTTAATCAGAACTTTAATGTATTTTGATGTTCTGTTGTGACAATAAAAAAATAATCAAACTGCAACTTATATTATTTTAGTGAGGACTCATAAGTAACTACAAATAAGTAATGTTAGGGAAATCGTTTGTTACGTTTCTGGATATATTTTTTAACCCTTCTGTTGTCTTCCCGTCAACCTTTATTTTTGCGACGTTTTTGACGCCTTTTTTTCACAGTTTGTTTTTGCTTTTTCCAACGTTTTAAATTGTTAGATTTTTCTTCGACACATTTCCAGCGTTTATTTCTACGTCCCATATTTTCTGATATAAAACTAATATTGAAAACGGGTAAATTTGACCCTAAGTCAACACAAAGGCTATTAAATATATATCGGCCGATATTTCGGAATAACGGATTTTTAAAACAAAATATTTGTATCGATATCGGCCTTAAAAATCCATTATCGGTCGGGCTCTATTAATTACCAATCTCTGTAATAGTTGGTATTAGAGCCGGGCAATATAAAGATATTATAAACTATACATTTACTTGTCATAAAACAGCTTACTTTAACTGCATCATAATTTAAATAAGGTTTATTTCACTGCGTTACAACAGCATGTTTAACTAAAACATTAACATTTAGTTCACATTTAGCACTTATTCACAAAAAGATTGTCCATAGAAGATGAAATCTACATTTTTGCTAAATCTACCATCAGCATGAAGAATTCTGTTACTGAAGTATATCGATATACTAGATATAATATCAATATATCGATACCGTGATATGAGACTAGATATCGTCTCAGATTTTGGACATCGTAATATAATATGGCATCATTATATCCACATCACTGATTATTATTTATCTAAAATCTCATTGTGTAAATATTTTGTGAAAGCACCGATAGTCAACGCTACCGTATCGTTGCGGTATCGATATCGAGGTATTTGGTCAAAAATATTGTGATATTTGATTTTCTCCATATCGCCCAGCCCTAGTTTGTATAATATTAAGAAGTCTGTCTGCTCTTTCTCCAACTCGTCCTTTATTTTCAGTTTGTTTGTGTTCCTATATCCTTCTGTTACGGTACGTTTGTTCCAGGTAAACTAATAAAAAACGCACATTGACTTTGTCCGTTAGGGTCGAAGTGTAACTTCTTATCGCTGGATGACGCTGGAGTTCAACGCTCCGTTGTAATATACACATTTAGGACATTTTGTTGTTTAAATAAAAAGGTGTTGTTGAGCTTGAAGGCCGTGTTACACTTCAGAAACATACGAGCTATAATTAGACCGAGTCAGAGCCGGAGCCGGATTTCTATTTCTGTTGAACATTGCGAGCAGCTTTAAACCGGAGGAGTCAAAGTCTGTTTGAGTTTATTAACTCGGCCAGAAAGAAAGGCTGATTCTTGCTTTAGTTGCTCCTGAACTTTGGACTTCATTACCCACGACCACTCACCCTCTTTTCTACATGCTAATCATCCCAAAATCATCTTGCACACTACTTTGCACAATTACTTTCTGCACTTCACATCGAACTCCATGTGTACTTGTCTTGATGTTATGTCTTATTTGTAGGGGGTGTAAGAAAAAACCCAATACACTTGAGTATCGCGATATTTTATTTTGCAGTACTGTATCGATTTTCAAAAACATATTTTTTAAACATTCAAAAATATTCATGTAAGATAGTGGTTCACGTTTTATGTTGTGTTTAAACCCCCTACCGCTAGATGGCTATGCTGAGACACACGACTAGTGTCCTCGCCTAGCAGTGCCTAACAGTGACTTGCAGCGCTTAACAGTACCTAACAGTGCCTAGCAGCGCCTAACAGCGCCAAGCAGTGCCTAACAGTGACTAGCAGCGCCTAACAGTACCTAACAGCGCCTAGCAGTGACTAGCAGCGCCTAACAGTACCTAACAGTACCTAACAGTGCCTAGCAGCGCCAAGCAGTGCCTAGCAGTGACTAGCAGCGCCTAACAGTACCTAACAGTACCTAACAGTGACTAGCAGCGCCTAACAGTACCTAACAGCGCCTAGCAGTGACTAGCAGCGCCTAACAGTACCTAACAGTGCCTAGCAGCGCCTAACAGCGCCAAGCAGTGCCTAACAGTGACTAGCAGCGCCTAACAGTACCTAACAGCGCCTAGCAGTGACTAGCAGCGCCTAACAGTACCTAACAGTACCTAACAGTGCCTAGCAGCGCCAAGCAGTGCCTAACAGTGACTAGCAGCGCCTAACAGTACCTAACAGTGCCTAACAGCGCCAAGCAGTGCCTAACTGTGCCTAGCAGGGCATAACAGCGCCAAGCAGTGCCTAACTGTGCCTAGCAGGGCCTAACAGCGCCAAGCAGTGCCTAACTGCACCTAACATTTTGCTAGAAGCTAACAACGTAGCTATGGCTGAACTTTGACCTACTTTATCATATAAACATTAGCTCACTAAGAACCTGGGAACCACAATCCCAAACTGGCAGCTTGATTTCCTGTGTACTGAATTGTTTACCTAAAGTAAACTTCTTTGACTTTTATGTACATCATGTCTAAAATTACACTTTAAAAAAAATCCCAATATATCACCTCACGCACAGTATCAAAATATACTGCAATATATTGAATGGTGACCCATGTATCGTGATACGTATCGTCAGATTCTTGCCAATACTTATTTGTATATGTATATATCTATATGTATATTGTTGTCTCTATAGTACAGTATGGATGTATATTACTATTTGTCTACTATGTTTACTACTACGTCTATTTGTTGTATGTATAGAGAGCTAACACCTACTGAAGTCAGATTCTTGTGTACGTACGTATACTTGGCCATTAAGTCTGATTCTGATTAAAAAAGCCCAAAATATGTGCGTAAAAAACCCACAAAAATATACCTTAAAATCTTCGCTTTCTCTTGATTTTTGTAGCTTTTTTTCAGGATTTAAACTTATTTTGCTGTCGTCTTTCTTCCTGTTTACAACCTTCCTTAAAAAGTCAAAAATACGTTCGTAAAACACACAAAAAAATACACTTTCTACGCTTTCTCTTGATTTTTTTTAAGCTTATTTTTTCGGGTCTTAACCTTAAATTCTCCGTCTTCTGTGTTGATGTTTCTAAATCTCCCATTTCTTCTGTTTTTAATAAATATACAAATAAAGTTACTAAGCAAATGAATAAGCAATAAACGGCACAAACTTCCTTAAAAAGTCAAAATCTGAGCCTAACAGAAACACAGAAGTTAAAATACTTCAACTCTTTGCTTGCTCTTGATTTTTGTAGCATATTTTTGGGGGTTTAAACTCAATTCTTGTTTGTTTAAATCTCACTCTATCTTCTGTAACTTCTGTTTTTTGATAAAAGGATCCAAATAAAGTTACTTTAAGTCGAAATAAGGAATAACCGTCGCTGGGTTGTTGGCGACCAAGTTTTCACCATTTTATTTCAAAGTTGTTTTTTTTACTTTTACCATTTTTTTATTGAATGACAAATTTGCAAAAACTATTACTGTATGATGGAGTTTACATATTTTCCCCTTCTTTTACCGTTTTTTAAAAAAAAGTTTACTTTTTTCTTCTTTTTTAAGTTTCATCCGTTTTGTTTAAAAAGTTCACGTTTTCTACACACAAAGTTTTTACACTTTTACAAAATATTTTACATTCGAGACAAATACTTGATTTCAGAATACTTCTGTTGGTTTATAAAGCAATGAACAGTTTATTTCCAATATTATTATTACTATTATTATTCATATTATTTATTATTATTCATTATTAATTATTATTACTACTACTATTATTAATATTATTCATATTACTAATATTATTACTATTTATTATTATTATTAATTATTATTATTAATTATGATTACTACTACTAGTAATATTATTCATATTATTAATTATTACTACTACTGTTATTAATATTATTCATATTATGAATTATTATTACAAATATTATTCGTATTATTATTATTATTATTATTATTATAATTATAATATTACATCTGGAACAAAACTGCAATACTTTTACGTCTATATTTTAAATCAAGTAATTGTTAATTTCTGACACTGCAAAGTAACTTGTTGAAGTGCGTCACAACCGACTTTATTTTGTCGCTGAAATGTGCTATAAATAAAGTTGCCTTGCCTAAAAAAAAAACAGCGTCTTTATATTATTATTAATAATTACAAAATAAAAGTGCAATGACAGATAATATACCTACATACCAGAGGTTAAGTGGTACATAAATTAAGAAAAATAACACAAACATGAGTCAGCAGTTCAGGCGATTAAAACTTTTTTTTTGAATGTATTGTTGAATTTTGTAAATAACGTTTTTTTTCCCCCCCCAGTTACTCAAACCGCTAACGGTAAGTTAACGGTATCTTACGGTGGATTTTAACGTCAGTTGTACACATTGTTAATGTCGCATAAGTTCGGCGAGTTTGGACCAAAAAAAAATAACCGTTAAAAAATAATTTCTTCTCGTTTTCAAACAAACTAAAATTATTTTTATTTAAAAAAAAAAAAAAAAGCAGAAGAACGTTTTCACTTATAATACAGACACGTTGCCATGCTACCGTCGCTAACCAGAACAACAACGGAATGTTAACGTAACTAGGTGACATCTCGTGCTTAGTTAACACGAAGGCGACACTAGCCGCCATGTTTTAGCTTCGTAGCTAACACAGCTAACAGGCCCTAATATCTTGTACATACATCGACACAAAGCAGCTGGAATTGAAAGTATTCTATATTTATAAAAACCTTGCTTATTTGCGCTTCAATAATTGCGACGATATCCTTGGCGAAGTTGAGGTTTTCCTCGGCCAGAATGGTCAGCATGTTGATGTGCGGCTTGCTGTTGAATGTCAGGTCTTCCAGCGAGGACTGGTACTCTCTGCAGGCGTCTTCTCTCGCCGCTTTGTCGTCCATCTTTGAGCTCAGAGACCCGGCGAAACCTACACCAGCCTTGTGAATACCATAACCATTGATTAGCAGGCAGTCCATGAACTCATGAAGCTAACTGTTCTGCCCTGATTCGGGGAAATAACGCCGCTTTTTGAAGGTATTTGTCAGCCGTTTGCCTTGTCGTCGATCACTCCGCCAGCTTTTCCGACGACAAGAAAATGGCGGCTGTAACTGACAGACCTTATACGTCACACGAGTTATATTTTTGCTGCATTCGAGTGGTTTCGAAATAATCGGAAAAATGGCTTTCCGAAAGGGAAAATGTAAAGTCGGAACAACTTCGAAAGTCTGCGATTTAGTTATTTTTTTGTACGTTATTTAAAGAACACAAGTAGATCAACACTCTGTAGTACATACTATTTTTTTTTTAAACAAAATATTTCTTAACTGCCTTCTTATTTTTAAGGTATTTTCTCACACACACACACACACACACACACACACGCACACATATACACACACACACACACATATATATATATATATATATAAAAGTTTGGGGTCTGCCTGTTCCTTATTGTGAATGTGGAATTTTCTAAACAATAACATAAAAACATATTTTCTCCATTTAATTTCCTTCAGAACAATAACCTGAAAACACGTCTGAATGGTTTTAGGGAATGTACCGGTGCAGCCACACGTCAGGGCCAAAATCACTGAAATATAGAGCGACAAACTGGAAATAAATCCTGTCAACATGTTGCTTAAACGCTCTGAGAAATAAAACACAACACACCCATGTTTGTTTTCCCCACACTACAACTTTTAAAGCTCGTGAACACACCGAAGTTTGACTCGGAAGAAACGACTTCCCCTCCGAAGAGCACTTGAAAGCAGCATAATGTCAGACGTGACGCAAGCACAGCCCCGGGGCCGGGCTCTTGGTTTTCATTGGTTCGATAAAATAACAGCCACACAAATGAGCCAATCAGTTGGAAGCAGTGTCAGTTTATTTTTTACATAACGACAGACCAGTTTCACAACATGACAGCAGCACGAGGCCGACGCATGGCGGCTCAAGCTGTAGTTTTGGGGGTCTATATAGTAGTTTATATAGTCTATAGACACACACACACAGACAGAGACACACACACACACACACACAGACAAACACACACACACACACACAGACAGAGACACACACACACACACACAGACAAACACACACACACACACACACACAGACAAACACACACACACACACACAGACAAACACACACACATATATATACATATATATATATATGTATATATATATATATATATATATATATATATATATATATATATATATATATATATTAGAACTGTCAAACAATTATTTTTTTATCGCGATTAATTAATCAAATGAATGCAAAGAAAGTGACTTTATGAACTTGATTTTAAGATTTGTAATTATTTATTTACTGTAAACAAAAGAAAAATGTGTGAATCTGTCATTATTGCACAATTCCTCCAAGTACCTAACTAAAAAACTAAAAATCCCTCTCCTTACCAGAGTCAATATAGTGTTTAGTAACTCCTAAATAATGTTGATTACTCACTGACGTCCAGTGATCACCGGTTAATGAGACAGCGTTTGCAGAACCGTGCAGCTGTTCCAGTGTGGCTGCTTTCTCCATGTGGTATGTGTGTGGTGAAACTACTGTCTCCCCCGACGGCAATGAGACAGGTCAGAACATGCCAACCGTAGTACGTCTTTAAGAGTCCTCTACGATGCTGACAGGTCTGTAGTTAGTTGTCACCCGTTTAGCCCGCTAGCGGGTAGCCTCACATTAACTCTACTACTATGCTTAGCTCGTAGGTGGTAGCTCAAGCTTGACGTGCTTCGGTGATATTTTAATTCGGCTTTACACAACGTGCATATGGCTTTCAACTTGTCTATGAGCCGTCCGGGAGTTTCTGAAATTATATTAAGTAAGAAACAAGGAAAAACGACGATGATAGCAGCTAGCAGCTGACCTGATGACAGCAGGGTCCCAGGTTAAAGCCCATGTTGCAGGTTAACCACGACTGTTGATTAATGGGTACATAAAGCACTCAACATATGTATATCATTGTTAAAAATGTCACCAAATAGTGTTAAAGGGCAGTTTTTACCGTTTTAGTCGTTTAGTGGGTTTTTTAACGCAATTCGGTGATGACGTCACGTTGGGGAGACGTGCTTCAGTCTAGTACTAGAACTATGGTGACTGTGTATCAGCCTAGTACTAGAACTATGGTGACTGTGTATCAGCCTAGTACTAGAACTATGGTGACTGTGTATCAGCCTAGTACTAGAACTATGGTGACTGTGTACCAGCCTAGTACTAGAACTATGGTGACTGTGTATCAGCCTAGTACTAGAACTATGGTGACTGTGTATCAGCCTAGTACTAGAACTATGGTGACTGTGTATCAGCCTTGTACTAGAACTATGGTGACTGTGCCTCAGCCTAGTACTAGAACTATGGTGACTGTGTATCAGCCTAGTACTAGAACTATGGTGACTGTGTATCAGCCTAGTACTAGAACTATGGTGACTGTGTATCAGCCTAGTACTAGAACTATGGTGACTGTGTATCAGCCTAGTACTAGAACTATGGTGACTGTGTACCAGCCTAGTACTAGAACTATGGTGACTGTGTATCAGCCTAGTACTAGAACTATGGTGACTGTGTATCAGCCTAGTACTAGAACTATGGTGACTGTGTATCAGCCTAGTACTAGAACTATAGTGACTGTGTATCAGCCTAGTACTAGAACTATGGTGACTGTGTATCAGCCTAGTACTAGAACTATGGTGACTGTGTATCAGTCTAGTACTAGAACTATGGTGACTGTGTATCAGCCTAGTACTAGAACTATGGTGACTGTGTATCAGCCTAGTACTAGAACTATGGTGACTGTGTATCAGCCTAGTACTAGAACTATGGTGACTGACTGGGATGAGGAAGAGGTGTTTTTACTGTCAGTGAAGAGCACCGAGTGAAAGTCAATGTTTTCTTTATATCTAGTGACAGTGATCATGTCGTTAGTTCAGATAAGTTCTGGTAATCTAGCTAGATCTAGAAATAGAAGGCATCATGCTAGCTATGGGCTAACTTCAGTCTCACCTGTGAAATCCCCCGACGTTGTAAACACATTTTGATTAGATATCTCACGTTTTGATGGACCCTACTAGCTCCAGTAACAACATATTTGCCTAGTGTTTATTTATTACTTGGATGGGGATGCTGTTCGGCTTTTCACAAGTTTAGACAGCTAGCTAACGCTACGCCGACGTTTTGCTAACGTTAGCGCAACAGCGTTAGCCTAGACGGCTAGATAAATATTACGACTGCCTTCGTTGTTTCCTCTATCTGCGTCCACGTTGTCAACATAAGACATGTGGCGTTAGTGCTCCTTTAGCTTCGCTCCTACGAGATGGGTGGGTTTTTGTTAACTACGTTACACACAAAGTTAACTGGCTATAGTTAGCCTGTGTTAGCAGAATTAGCTAATGTTGCGTAGCCAGCCAGCAGCTTCGGCAGTAGTTCCGGCGAGCTAACCACGACAGCTAACACATCCACAAGCGTCTCTATTTCAATCATCACTGCAGGTTGACTGCCCCTGTGATCTTTGCCGCCCCCCTGAGGGATCCTCGGACCCCAGGTTGGGAACCACTGCACTAAAAGTTCTGTTGTTGCCGATGACAGACTCAGATTCTTATTCTAAGTGTCTGACAACATTATGAAAGGATCCCTACAGAGATAGACCTTTTAGTTAAAGAGTAAGATCCTTTTAGTTTAACATGAAACAGCCCCGAAATCACCATCACCAAACTCCACCAGACTCCATGTAAATAATCAGGACTTTTAGCATCGTAAAACACACTTCATTCAAAGTGGACAGAAACTAAAGAAAACTATCAAAAGCCGTCTTGGTTCATCTTTCCACTGTTCCAACAATCACCACTCTGGTTTGGTTGAAATAAACCCTTAATTCACCCATTTACATGTGGAAATATGCTGGCTCTATACACGCTAAAAGTACTGATTATTTACATGGAGTCTGGTGGAAATATGCTGGCTCTATACACGCTAAAAGTCCTGATTATTTACATGGAGTCTGGTGGAGATATGCTGGCTCTATCCACGCTAAAAGTCCTGATTATTTACATGGAGTCTGGTGGAAATATGCTGGCTCTATACACGCTAAAAGTCCTGATTATTTACATGGAGTCTGGTGGAGTTTGGTGACGGTGATTTCGGGGCTGTTTCATGTTAAACTAAAAGGATCTTACTCTTTAACTAAAAGGTCTATCTCTGTAGGGATCCATCCCATAATGTTGTCAGACACTTAGAATAATAATCTATAATTTATGGGCTTTTCCAAATTCCAAGAGAGAGAGCGAGAGAGAGACAGGGAGAGAGAGAGAGAGAGAGAGAGAGAGAGAGAGAGAGAGAGAGAGAGAGAGAGAGATAGAGAGCAATGTTATTTAAAAAATCATCAAATATTAAACTGATCATTTTGAGTTCTATTTAATCAAAGTGTTTAATTTACTACATTTCTAACAAGGTTCAGTATTCAGAAAGCAGGACATGAGTTTAAAATAGAAACAGAATATTTAATTGGCTTTTGAGAATGTTATAGTTATGGGATCATACCATAGACTGTATATATTACAGTCTATGGATCATACATACTGTTATTAACATATATTCAGTTAATTCACTCGTCATCTTCACGTCTTTAAGACTCAGTTTCAGAAGATAAGATGTTCACAGAACGTGAGAAATGGAGAACCCTAAAGAAGCTCCTGAAAGCTGTTTGGAGAGGACAGAATAACATTAATAACAATAACAAACAAAATGTCAAGAGTAACTAAAGTAACTAGTAACTAAAGCTGGAACAGATGAATGTAGTGGAGTAACTAAAGTAACTAGTAACTAAAGCTGGAACAGATGAATGTAGTGGAGTAACTAAAGTAACTAGTAACTAAAGTAACTAGTAACTAAAGCTGGAACAGATGAATGTAGTGGAGTAACTAAAGTAACTAGTAACTAAAGTAAAATAGTAACTAAAGCTTGAACAGATGAATGTAGTGGAGTAACTAAAGTAACTAGTAACTAAAGCTGGAACAGATGAATGTAGTGGAGTAACTAAAGTAACTAGTAACTAAAGCTGTAACAGATGAATGTAGCGGAGTAACTAAAGTAACTAGTAACTAAAGCTGGAACAGATGAATGTAGGGGAGTAACTAAAGTAACTAGTTACTAAAATAACTAGTAACTAAAGCTGGAACAGATGAATGTAGTGGAGTAACTAAAGTAACTAGTAACTAAAGCTGTAACAGATGAATGTAGTGGAGTAACTAAAGTAACTAGTAACTAAAGTAACTACTAACTAAAGCTGTAACAGATGAATGTAGTGGAGTAACTAAAGTAACTAGTAACTAAAGAAGTAACAGATGAATGTAGCGGAGTAACTAAAGTAACTAGTAACTAAAGCTGGAACAGATGAATGTAGCGGAGTAACTAAAGTAACTAGTAACTAAAGCTGTAACAGATGAATGTAGCGGAGTAACTAAAGTAACTAGTAACTAAAGCTGTAACAAATGAATGTAGCGGAGTAACTAAAGTAACTAGTAACTAAAGTAACTAGTAACTAAAGCTGTAACAGATGAATGTAGCGGAGTAACTAAAGTAACTAGTAACTAAAGCTGTAACAGATGAACGTAGCGGAGTAACTAAAGTAACTAGTAACTAAAGCTGTAACAGATGAATGTAGCGGAGTAACTAAAGTAACTAGTAACTAAAGTAACTAGTAACTAAAGTAACTAGTAACTAAAGCTGTAACAGATGAATGTAGTGGAGTAACTAAAGTAACTAGTAACTAAAGTAACTAGTAACTAAAGCTGTAACAGATGAATGTAGCGGAGTAACTAAAGTAACTAGTAACTAAAGTAACTAGTAACTAAAGCTGTAACAGATGAATGTAGCGGAGTAACTAAAGTAACTAGTAACTAAAGTAACTAGTAACTAAAGTAACTAGTAACTAAAGCTGTAACAGATGAATGTAGTGGAGTAACTAAAGTAACTAGTAACTAAAGTAACTACTAACTAAAGCTGTAACAGATGAATGTAGTTCAGTAACTAAAGTAACTAGTAACTAAAGTAACTAGTAACTAAAGGCTGTAACAGATGAATGTAGCGGAGTAACTAAAGTAACTAGTAACTAAAGCTGTAACAGATGAATGTAGCGGAGTAACTAAAGTAACTAGTAACTAAAGCTGTAACAGATGAATGTAGCGGAGTAACTAAAGTAACTAGTAACTAAAGTAACTAGTAACTAAAGCTGTAACAGATGAATGTAGCGGAGTAACTAAAGTAACTAGTAACTAAAGCTGTAACAGATGAACGTAGCGGAGTAACTAAAGTAACTAGTAACTAAAGCTGTAACAGATGAATGTAGCGGAGTAACTAAAGTAACTAGTAACTAAAGTAACTAGTAACTAAAGTAACTAGTAACTAAAGCTGTAACAGATGAATGTAGTGGAGTAACTAAAGTAACTAGTAACTAAAGCTGGAACAGATGAATGTAGCGGAGTAACTAAAGTAACTAGTAACTAAAGTAACTACTAACTAAAGCAGTAACAGATGAATGTAGTGGAGTAACTAAAGTAACTAGTAACTAAAGTAACTACTAACTAAAGCTGTAACAGATGAATGTAGTTCAGTAACTAAAGTAACTAGTAACTAAAGTAACTAGTAACTAAAGCTGGAACAGATGAATGTAGTGGAGTAACTAAAGTAACTAGTAACTAAAGCTGTAACAGATGAATGTAGTGGAGTAACTAAAGTAACTAGTAACTAAAGCTGGAACAGATGAATGTAGCGGAGTAACTAAAGTGACTAGTAACTAAAGTAACTAGTAACTAAAGCTGTAACAGATGAATGGAGTGGAGTAACTAAAGTAACTAGTTACTAAAGTAAATAGTAACTAAAGCTGTAACAGATGAATGTAGTCGAGTAACTAAAGTAACTAGTAACTAAAGCTGGAACAGATGAACGTAGCAGAGTAACTAAAGTAACTAGTTACTAAAGTAAATAGTAACTAAAGCTGTAACAGATGAATGGAGTGGAGTAACTAAAGTAACTAGTAACTAAAGCTGTAACAGATGAACGTAGCGGAGTAACTAAAGTAACTAGTTACTAAAGTAAATAGTAACTAAAGCTGTAACAGATGAATGTAGTGGAGTAACTAAAGTAACTAGTAACTAAAGTAACTAGCAACTAAAGCTGTAACAGATGAATGTAGTGGAGTAACTAAAGTAACTAGTAACTAAAGCTGTAACAGATGAATGTAGTGGAGCAACTAAAGTAACTAGTAACTAAAGTAACTAGTAACTAAAGCTGGAACAGATGAATGTAGTGGAGTAACTAAAGTAACTAGTAACTAAAGCTGGAGCAGATTAATGTAGTGGAGTAACTAAAGTAACTAGTAACTAAAGCTGTAACAGATGAATGTAGGGGAGTAACCAAAGTAACTAGTAACTAAAGTAACTAGTAACTAAAGCTGTAACAGATGAATGTAGCGGAGTAACTAAAGTAACTAGTAACTAAAGCTGTAACAGATGAATGAAGTGGAGTAACTAAAGTAAGTAGTTACTAAAGTAAATAGTAACTAAGGCTGTAACAGATGAATGGAGTGGAGTAACTAAAGTAACTAGTAACTAAAGCTGTAACAGATGAATGTAGTGGAGTAACTAAAGTAACTAGTAACTAAAGCTGTAACAGATGAATGTAGTGGAGTAACTAAAGTAAATAGTAACTAAAGTAACTAGTAACTAAAGCTGGAACAGATGAATGTAGCGGAGTAACTAAAGTAACTAGTAACTAAAGTAACTAGTAACTAAAGCTGGACCAGATGAATGTAGTGGAGTAACTAAAGTAACTAGTAACTAAAGCTGGAACAGATGAATGTAGGGGAGTAACTAAAGTAACTAGTAACTAAAGCTGGAACAGATGAATGTAGCGGAGTAACTAAAGTAACTAGTAACTAAAGCTGGAACAGATGAATATAGTGGAGTAACTAAAGTAACTAGTAACTAAAGTAACTAGTAACTAAAGCTGTAACAGATGAATGTAGTGGAGTAACTAAAGTAACTAGTAACTAAAGTAACTAGTAACTAAAGCTGTAACAGATGAATGTAGCGGAGTAACTAAAGTAACTAGTAACTAAAGCTGTAACAGATGAATGTAGTGGAGTAACTAAAGTAACTAGTAACTAAAGTAACTAGTAACTAAAGCTGTAACAGATGAATGTAGCGGAGTAACTAAAGTAACTAGTAACTAAAGCTGTAACAGATGAATGTAGGGGAGTAACTAAAGTAACTAGTAACTAAAGTAACTAGTAACTAAAGCTGTAACAGATGAATCTGGTGGAGTAACTAAAGTAACTAGTAACTAAAGTAACTAGTAACTAAAGCTATAACAGATGAATGTAGCGGAGTAACTAAAGTAACTAGTAACTAAAGTAACTAGTAACTAAAGCTGTAACAGATGAATGGAGTGGAGTAACTAAAGTAACTAGTAACTAAAGCTGTAACAGATGAATGTAGTGGAGTAACTAAAGTAACTAGTAACTAAAGTAACTAGTAACTAAAGTAACTAGTAACTAAAGCTGGAACAGATGAATGTAGCGGAGTAACTAAAGTAACTAGTAACTAAAGTAACTAGTAACTAAAGCTGGACCAGATGAATGTAGTGGAGTAACTAAAGTAACTAGTTACTAAAGTAACTAGTAACTAAAGCTGTAACAGATGAATGGAGTGGAGTAACTAAAGTAACTAGTAACTAAAGCTGTAACAGATGAATGTAGTGGAGTAACTAAAGTAACTAGTAACTAAAGTAACTAGTAACTAAAGTAACTAGTAACTAAAGCTGGAACAGATGAATGTAGCGGAGTAACTAAAGTAACTAGTAACTAAAGTAACTAGTAACTAAAGCTGGACCAGATGAATGTAGTGGAGTAACTAAAGTAACTAGTAACTAAAGCTGGAACAGATGAATGTAGGGGAGTAACTAAAGTAACTAGTTACTAAAGTAACTAGTAACTAAAGCTGGAACAGATGAATGTAGCGGAGTAACTAAAGTAACTAGTAACTAAAGCTGGAACAGATGAATGTAGCGGAGTAACTAAAGTAACTAGTAACTAAAGCTGGAACAGATGAATATAGTGGAGTAACTAAAGTAACTAGTAACTAAAGCTGTAACAGATGAATGTAGTGGAGTAACTACAGTAACTAGTAACTAAAGTAACTAGTAACTAAAGCTGTAACAGATGAATGTAGCGGAGTAACTAAAGTAACTAGTAACTAAAGCTGTAACAGATGAATGTAGTGGAGTAACTAAAGTAACTAGTAACTAAAGTAACTAGTAACTAAAGCTGTAACAGATGAATGTAGTGGAGTAACTGAAGTAACTAGTAACTAAAGCTGGAACAGATGAATGTAGTGGAGTAACTAAAGTAACTAGTAACTAAAGTAACTAGTAACTAAAGCTGTAACAGATGAATGTAGGGGAGTAACTAAAGTAACTAGTTACTAAAGTAACTAGAAACTAAAGCTGGAACAGATGAATGTAGCGGAGTAACTAAAGTAACTAGTAACTAAAGTAACTAGTAACTAAAGCTGGAACAGATGAATGTAGTCGAGTAACTAAAGTAACTAGTAACTAAAGCTGGAACAGATGAATGTAGCGGAGTAACTAAAGTAACTAGTTACTAAAGCTGTAACAGATGAATGTAGGGGAGTAACTAAAGTAACTAGTTACTAAAGTAACTAGTAACTAAAGCTGGAACAGATGAATGTAGTGGAGTAACTAAAGTAACTAGTAACTAAAGCTGTAACAGATGAATGTAGTGGAGTAACTAAAGTAACTAGTTACTAAAGTAACTAGTAACTAAAGCTGGAACAGATGAATGTAGTGGAGTAACTAAAGTAACTAGTAACTAAAGCTGGAACAGATGAATGTAGTGGAGTAACTAAAGTAACTATTAACTAAAGCTGGAACAGATGAATGTAGTGGAGTAACTAAAGTAACTAGTAACTAAAGCTGTAACAGATGAATGTAGTGGAGTAACTAAAGTAACTAGTAACTAAAGTAACTAGTAACTAAAGCTGGAACAGATGAATGTAGCGGAGTAACTAAAGTAACTAGTAACTAAAGTAACTAGTAACTAAAGTAACTAGTAACTAAAGCTGGAACAGATGAATGTAGTGGAGTAACTAAAGTAACTATTAACTAAAGCTGGAACAGATGAATGTAGTGGAGTAACTAAAGTAACTAGTAACTAAAGCTGTAACAGATGAATGTAGTGGAGTAACTAAAGTAACTAGTAACTAAAGTAACTAGTAACTAAAGCTGGAACAGATGAATGTAGCGGAGTAACTAAAGTAACTAGTAACTAAAGTAACTAGTAACTAAAGTAACTAGTAACTAAAGCTGTAACAGATGAATGTAGTGGAGTAACTAAAGTAACTAGTAACTAAAGTAACTAGTAACTAAAGCTGGAACAGATGAATGTAGTGGAGTAACTGAAGTAACTAGTAACTAAAGTAACTAGTAACTAAAGCTGGAACAGATGAATGTAGCGGAGTAATTAAAGTAACTAGTAACTAAAGTAACTAGTAACTAAAGCTGTAACAGATGAATGTAGTGGAGTAACTAAAGTAACTAGTAACTAAAGTAACTAGTAACTAAAGCTGGAACAGATGAATGTAGCGGAGTAACTAAAGTAACTAGTAACTAAAGTAACTAGTAACTAAAGCTGGAACAGATGAATGTAGCGGAGTAACTAAAGTAACTAGTAACTAAAGTAACTAGTAACTAAAGCTGGAACAGATGAATGTAGCGGAGTAACTAAAGTAACTAGTAACTAAAGCTGGAACAGATGAATGTAGCGGAGTAAAAGGTAGAAAGTGGCATGAAGAGAAAAGACTCAAGTAAAGTACAAGTACCTCAACATTTGGACTCCAGTACAGTACTGGATAACGATATATGGGTTAAGCCAAAATTGCGTATTTTTGTAATGATAAAACCAGAATATGGCAGTGAGAATTATGTTGTATATAATTTGTCAACAAGGCAAAGATCTTTATGTGCTCACGTGAGATCTGGGGTTATACCTTTGACTGTTGAAACAGGACGAGATGTTAATGTAGAAGAGGAAAAACAGATCTGTCCCATGTGTTTGAATGATATAGAAAATGAGTTCCATTTTGTTTTCTATTGTCCTTTTTATTGTGAACAGCGTGACTTTTTGTTTCGTAGGATAAAGGCAGAGATTGACTTGGTAAATATGGATGATGCACAAAGACTGAGATGTCTGTTCACTTATGAAACATATAAATTAGCCAATTACCTTGATAAAAGAGGAAAAAAGCTCTTTATCGAGATGAATTGTAGATGAGAATTTGTTGTTTGTGTGTGGTGTGTGTGTATATGTATATCTATGTATGTATGTATGTGTTTGTATATGCATATATTTGTATTCATGTATTCCTCCAAATGATTTGTATATGTGACAGGAAGATGTCTGTTAAATAAGTAATTTTGTGGTGTCTTGTAATCATGTGGGATAGGCCAAAATGTTTGGCATGACACAGAAATAAAACATAACTAACTAACTGGAGAAAATTTACTTAGTTACATTTCATCACTGTTTATGCCCCACAGTTGAACAGTTGTTTAGAAATGATCATAGAACAATACCTAGCTGTTGTTGCTTCAGCTGTGCTGCTTGTTCTGCAAAAACAGAGAAAAAACTGTGTGAACTTCATTTTACTGCACCTTCCGTTTCTTTGGACATTGCTCTAGAGCTGCAAAGATTACTGGATTAGTTATCAACTATTAAATTAATCTCCCACTATTTTGGAAACACTGATCCATATTTTGCACAATTTTCTAACATTTTAGAGATCAAACAGCTAATCCGTCCATCCAGAAAATAATCCACAAATTATTCCACCATGAATCGGTAGTTGTAGCCCTGCTTTGCTCTAATACATAGAAAAATACTACCTTGAGTCTGCAACCTCATGTCCGCCTTCAGTTGAACCAACAAGGCAGTCATCTCTCTCAGCGCAGCGTAGATGTCTTGAGGAAAACTCTTCTGATAATCGGTACATTCACTTGGGGAGACGGCGCCGAGCAGCAGCCACAGCGTAAAACTCACAGAGATCTTCATTCTCACACTGGCAGCTTACTGTTGAACTGTGCCGTCTGTAAACCTGTGTGAGCTTTATGTAGAAGCCTACAGCAACAAAAAAGGCTGTGTGTGAACACAAATCAATCGTACTTTGCATGATTTAGGGTGAAACGTCATTATGAAGAACAAAGATGGGAACCAGTTTATTTTAATGTTACACTTAATTCCCTGTACAAGCAGAACATGATGCATATGAATACATTTTTAAAGGGTAACTTCTGTATTTTTCAAACTTTATTTCCCCATGTTTTTGTGCCTGTGATGGCCCTCCTGCTAGAGCTGGGCCTGCTGTGTGTCGGTCACTTGTCAGTGTTTTTCTCTGCTACGTTGCAGCTCCATGGGCGGCAGAGATGGAGACTCGAGTCTGAGAGTCGGACTCGAGTCGCACTTAAGTCGCACAAACAGCTGACTTCAGACTTGACTCGGACTCGAGATTTGAGACTCATCAACAACCTGTTTTCATGCAATTATTGCTTTTTTAATCTAAATTAATTCATGTATTCTATTTTCTGTTATTGGAGCATATACATTGGGGAAACGTATGACGAGCTGCATGTCCCCTGTCCTCTGCCATAATGTGCAACGTAACGCATGAGCTATGCCTCATGTGCGCCTCACATATCAAAAAAAGCATTGAGGATGGCGACACCAAGTCCTCCTGGAGTTGTACCTTTTGTCATTAGTTTTGCTTTCAATAACTTGGTAAACAGTGGCAGTAAGCTAACAGCTACATGCAAGGTGTGTGTGATGCCAGATCAACAACGTGGAACTTCATCAGACATCTCCAAACGCACCCAGATAGGTCAGTCACTCACACACTAATGTGAAAGAGACGTTACATTTAGCATATATCGTCAGAGGTAACAAGCTAACCATCGCTAAGTGTTGTGCTAATGCTGGGAACAGGCAGATTGTATCTTTATAGTTGTATCCATATGATGTGACAGACTTAGGTTAATATTTCACCAGGTCTGAGGGCTAGAGGGATGTGGTAAGTAGCAGAAGATTACACGATACGATGTCTGATACCAAAATGTTGAAAAATACAGTTATGAAAATGAAAGAGTTCTTCCAAAAATGACTCGTGAACATCTCTGATGGGCAGTGCAACTGGAAGCACCTGGCCAGTCTCCCGGAGTCCTTAAGGCTGTCAACCCGCTCAGTCTGTCTCTTCATCCAGCCGGCACCATGCTTCTGTGGAGTCGGCTTCTGCCTGGTTAATAGTTGTCATTCATTATAACTTTAACATCCTTCGTTTGTATATTAACTTGTCTTGGTTACTCCACTGTGAGGTCTTGTTAAATTCAGTGATTTTAGTTGTTTTTGTCATGGCTCGTGAGTCAGGTCATGACAGTGTCTAAGTGACAAGTATTTACAGTAAGCGAGATCGCTGCAGTCGTAGCAGAAGACATCAGTTTTTAACCCTTGTGATGCTTGGATGAGTTTTTAATTATTTTTTTCGACAGTTTTTTTTCTTCTGTTGTGTCTTCATGTTAGAAAGCGAGACTGAACCGGACAACGTCCAGAGAATCTCATGTGGACATCGTACGGAGTTGATATGTTACAACAGCTCAACATTCTCTGTTTCTTCATACTGCTGTGATGTTGGGTTAGATTATCTGATTTCAATAAGTTAAAGTAGAAACAAGAAGAATAAAGAAACGCTCACAGATATAATTGCCATGATATATGTTTATTTGATTAAAATGACAGAAACAAGAGAGAATCAGAAACATTAATGGTGCATTCATGCCACCTGGGAATATCAGGAACCGCCCCCGTGATTACGTTGTCACTACCCGATGTGAGTCGAGAGCAGATGGGAGTCGCACATGCGTCATTTTGCAACAAGTAGCCTACAAGATGCTAACGAGACACTTCTGTACAAGTAGCCTACAAGATGCTAACGAGACACTTCTGTACAAGTAGCCTACAAGATGCTAACGAGACACTTCTGTACAAGTAGCCTACAAGATGCTAACGAGACACTTCTGTACAAGTAGCCTACAAGATGCTAACGAGACACTTCTGTACAAGTAGCCTACAAGATGCTAACGAGACTTCTGTACAAGTAGCCTACAAGATGCTAACGAGACTTCTGTACAAGTAACCTACAAGTTTTTTGCTCTTCTTTCAATGAAGGAATTTGGATAAAACTTGCGCGATAGCTACACTCATCTCATCCGTGGAAGCCGCCAGTCGCTTCTCGTTGCGTCACACCTAAACCCGCCTCAAAACCAATGCTGATTGGTCGGTCGTTTAGCGAACGGCTCCAAATTTTCTCTGTCTCAAGATGCCAGACTGATTTGCGAGTGGAAAACTGGAGCTCACGAGATCAGGACGGTCTCACGAGGCTACATGAACGCACCGTAACCACTTTATATTTGAAGGAAAAAAGATACCTGACTACAATTATTACTTATCAATATTTAGATGCAGATGAAATCAGAGCAAATCTATGAAGTGCTATATATGAAGACTTGTTTAAGACAAGAAAAGCCTGCGTGACTATCACATAGCAGCTGTGTCTCACATGGGGAACAGCAGAGACCCACTGAAGGTGGTGTGGTGATTTACGTTGTCATACACCCTACAGTTACCCGCCAGACGCACAAACACGACGTCTCCCACCTCCAGCAACACTGTAGCGCCATTAGAAGAACTCATAAAACCGACTGTCTCATGCTCGTATGCAATGAAAATATGCTCTGAGTTCCTGACCAACCAAGCAGCTGAAGCGTGGCTGCCGTCTCCATGTGCAGCGACTGTCCACTCAAAGTTGTACGCTCCTCTCACCGGGGCAGTGAACACACCTTTTAAATGGAA
>NC_050185.1:25215616-25233116 GCF_008315115.2 Sander lucioperca
ATTTTGAGAGGCATTAGTCACACTCATCCCGCTCGTCATTTCCGGGTTAGCGCTCCACCAATCAGATGGGTCATTTGAGTCCAACTACCCGCCCTCTGATGCAACATGTCAGGCCGACGGCTCCTAGGACGGACGACGGCACGGAACACACCGAACAGACTCGAGTCACTGACCTCGCCAGACTGTCTGACGGCCGATTATTGGGTTGGTGTGTCAGCGCCTTAAAACAAACCTCAACAACAGCCTTTTTTCACCTTCGTAACATTGCCAAAATTAGGAACATCCTGTCTCAAAACGATGCTGAAAAACTAGTCCATGCATTTGTTACTTCCAGGCTGGACTACTGTCATTCCTTGCAGGTTGCTCAAATAAGTCCCTTAAAGGAGAATTCCGGTCGTAGCTCTGTTGTTTGTATATTTGGAGTGCTGTCAGTAGCGAGAAAAACAAAAAGAAATCGGTGTTGCCTACACCGTGTTATCCTCCTGCTAGCCTTAGCACCCAGGAGGCTGAAACAGGGCAAGTTTTAAACGTGCTTTTAGCCTCTTAACATGATCAAAATGTCATTACAAGTGCCTACCCATGTGAAGTGATTCCTTCCGAGTGAACACAGTGAATCTGACTGCAGTAGATGGGAAGGAAATGTATAAAGGTTATGCTAATTCAGCTGTTTAGTTCCGGTGTTGAGATGGCAAGACGAGTGCTTAGGGACCGTCTACAAACTACAACACCGAAAAGAGATCAGTGTCCTGAGATAACTTTTGTTTGATACTTTAAATAAAATTGAATTGAATTGTAAAAGTAGAATGGAAGCCAGAGCCTTCAGCTACCAGGCTCCTCTCCTGTGGAACCAGCTTCCTGTTTGGGTTCGGGAGGCAGACACCGTCACCACATTTAAGAGTAAACTTAAAACTCTCCTCTTTGATAAAGCTTATATACCCCTTCTTTTCTCTGCTTCTCGACGCAGTTAGGAAACAAGAACGAGCTAATTAACGTTAGCATAATCACGTTGGCTCGGTGGATGTCGTGTTAAAAGTCAGAAAGTCATGTTAAAACTGTTTCCCATCCTTCTCTAATTTACATTTCTACATATTTAAATCTGTGATTTTCTTCACCTTTGACTGTCATGTTACCGTTACCATGTGGATCTGTTCAGTGACCTTTGGGTTTTCTCTCCGCAGCGTTCAGCTCTCAGCCGGCAGCCTTCCCCACACCGACATACCAGGTACCCAGCATGCACTGCTGCAGCCATGAAAGTTTTATACACTTTAATTTTTTTTATTTAAGATATAAAATTTTCATAATGTTGATTCAGTATGCAAATATACATGTATATTATGTATATTTGTATACATGGATACATATAAAAATCTATCCGGTAGTGAACGGGGAGAGACCAATAATATTTTATTAATAATATCAATTTCAAAAACTTCATCTGTGTAATTGACGGCTCAATTCAAACAGGATCAGGAAGGGGCGGGACTTAACCTTTCTATTTCTTATTCAATGTTACTATGGAACAACAACACTCACACTCTGTCTGTCTGTCTGGTCTGTCTGTCTGTCTGTCTGGTCTGTCTGTCTGTCTGTCCAGATGAATGGTGGCAGCGGCAGTAGCGGTGGCGATGGCACACACACACAGACACACACACACACACACACACACACACACACACACACACACACGCACACACACACACACACAGTAGTAGTACAATAAAACCAGCCAGCACTGCAGCTTATGACCAGCGTTTACTGTATCTACAGGGCTAGGACACACTCTCCTGAATGCATCTAGTCAAAGTCCAAAATCTTTACACACCTTGGTTCAGCTTTAGCTGAGGCTGTACTTCATGATGAGATAAGATTCCTTTATTGTCATTACATTTACATGCACTGAGATTCAGGTGCACTACCTGCAATGGTGCTCAAAAATATACTTTAAACATACTATACATATACATCAGTAGCATCTCACATCACACTTTCAGTCACTATGACCACTACTACTACGGTCAGAAACGTGCCAAAATATGAACAATAAAGTCGTTGTCAACGGGCTTATCTGCTAATGTTAGCTACTGACCGTTACCTTGAAACCATCCAGCAAATAGATGGTACCATAGGGTGCCATTACATTGAAACCATCCAGCAAATAGACGCTACCGTAGGGTGCCGTTACCCTGAAACCATCCAGCAAATAGACGGTACCGTAGGGTGCCGTTACCTTGAAACATCCAGCAGATAGACAGTGTCGTAGGGTGCCGTTACCTTGCGTGTGCTTGTTTTACTATATTCGTGGGGTCCAAAAACTGGGGAGTCCAGTATACTTGTGGGGTCTGCACAGCCTTGTGGGGCCCAACATGCTGGACTCCACAAGGTTAAAGGTCTGTTTGAGGGTTAAGACTTGGTTTTAGGATTAGGGTTAGAATTAGGTTATGGTTAGGGTGAGGGTATGGGTTAAGGTTAGGCATTTAGTGGTGATGGTTAAGGTTAGGGTAAGGAGCTAGGGAATGCATTATGTCAATGATGGGTCCCCACACAGATAGTGAAACAAACGTGTGTGTGTGTGTGTGTGTGTGTGTGTGTGTGTGTGTGTGTGTGTGTGTGTGTGTGTGTGTGTGTCTTTAGAGAGAGCAGAGTTAACCTGAAATATTCAAAAGTTAAAGCCCTCATCATTCAGAAGAAACCCTCTCAGGATGTGTTAATGTTCTAGGCCGAACTATATTTAACATGTCAGCAGCATTTTGATGATGGTTAAGGTGGCGCTAAATCTATTCTATATATTTCACAGATTGTAGATACTTTATTTACTAACAAAAAGCTGTGATTCATTCATGTGTCTTCCGTGTTCTGTGTTTGGATTTTTGTAAACAATATAAACTTAACAACAGGACAACTCAGTCATTTAGTGAACTGGGGAGCCGTCTCCAAACCCTCTGATTCTAAGAAGAGTTTACCTCCTAAAAGCTGAAGTCAGCAGAGTTTTTAAATGAGAAATGAGCTCTGTTGTTAACAAGTGTTGCTGTGTTCCTTATCGCATACTTTTTCTTTTTACTTTAGTACAAACTGCAGCTGCTCTTATAAAAGTATATACTGTTGGCTGCAGTACAGTCTGCATACAATTGGTACTTACAAAAAAAATTCTGGCATACTAATGGTAGTATGGGCATTGCAACACACCCAGTAGCTCTCTCAAACTGCTCCTCCTCCAGGAATAAAGCAAGACTTGATAACTCCTCCCACACACATCCTGTTGTTACATCAGAGCTCAGACTAGTTTCACTTCTCAGGAAGTGAGACTCAGACAGTCATTGTCACTGAGAGAGAGGTGAAATGGCGCAGAAAGGAGTTCAGCTGGACCGGGAAGCCTTCTCTTGTTCCATCTGTCTGGATCTACTGAAGGATCCGGTGACTACTCCCTGTGGACACAACTACTGCATGAACTGTATTAAAAGCCACTGGGATGTAGAGGATTGTAAGAACAGCTACAGCTGCCCTCAGTGCAGGAAGACGTTCACATCGAGGCCTGACCTGCTGAAAAACACCATGTTAGCAGATTTAGTGGAGGAGCTGAAGAAGACTGGACTCCAAGCCGCTCCTGCTGATCACTGCTATGCTGGAGCTGAAGATGTGGCCTGTGATGTCTGCACCGGGAGAAAACTCAAAGCACACAAGTCCTGTCTGCAATGTCTGGCTTCTTTCTGTGAGAAACACCTTCAGTTTCATTATGAATCAGCTCCATTAAAGAAACACAAGCTGGTGGAGCCGTCCAAGAAGCTCCAGGAGAACGTCTGCTCTCATCATGCTGAGGTGATGAAGATTTTCTGTCGTACTGATCAGCAGCTTATCTGTTATCTCTGCTTAATGGATGAACATAAAGACCACGACACAGTCTCAGCTGCAGCAGAGAGAGCTGAGAGGCAGAGAGAGCTCGAGGGGAGTCAACAAAACATCCAGCAGAGAATCCAGGACAGAGAGAAAGATGTGAAGCTGCTTCAACAGCAGGCGGAGGCCATCAATGTCTCTGCTGATAAAGCAGTGGAGGACAGCGAGAAGATCTTCACTGAGCTGATCTGTCTCCTGGAGAAAAGAAGCTCTGATGTGAAGCAGCAGGTCAGATCCCAGCAGAAAAGAGAAGTGAGTCGAGTCAAAGAGCTTCAGGAGAAGCTGGAGCAGGAGATCACTGAGCTGAAGAGGAAAGACGCTGAGCTGAAGAAGCTCTCACACACAGAGGATCACAGCCAGTTTCTACACAACTACTCCTCACTGTCACCACTCAGCCAATCAACATCCAGCATCCATATCCATCCTCTGAGCTGCTTTGAGGACGTGACAGCGGCCGTGTCAGAAGTCAGAGATAAACTACAGGACGTCCTGAGAGAGAAGTGGACAAAGTTCTCACTGAAAGGGACTGAAGTGGACGTTTTACTGCCACAACCAGAGCCCAAGACCAGAGCTGGATTCTTAAAATATTCACGTGAAATCACACTGGATTCAAACACAGCACACACATATCTGTTATTATCTGAGGGGAACAGGAAAGCAACATTAATGAGTCAACATCAGTCTTATTCTAGTCACCCAGACAGATTCATTGACTGGTGGCAGGTCCTGAGTAGAGAGAGTCTGACTGGACGTTGTTACTGGGAGGTGGAGAGGAGAGGAGGAGGAGCAGTTTCTGTAGCAGTCGCATACAAGAATATCAGCAGAGCAGGGGGGTCATATGAATGTAGATTTGGACAAAATGACAAATCTTGGGCGTTATATTGTAACAACATCAGTTATATATTTTATTACAACAAAGTCCAAACTCCCATCTCAGGTCCTGTGTCCTCCAGAGTAGGAGTGTACCTGGATCACAGTGCAGGTATTCTGTCCTTCTACAGCGTCTCTGAGACCATGACTCTCCTCCACAGAGTCCAGACCACATTCACTCAGCCCCTCTATGCTGGACTTTGGGTTTATGGTTCTGGATCCTCTGCTGAGTTGTGTAAACTGAAATAGACAGAAGTCATTTAAGGGTTAACTTCTGTTTTTTTTTTGTTTGTCACATTCTATGTTTTCAGCGTTTTTTTGTCAGCGTTTCACGTTTTTCGTGTGTTTTCATGTTTTTGTAGTTTTTTTTTTTGGAGAGTTAACCAGGAAACGGGGAGCAGGATGAGCGTGACTAGAGTCTCTCAAAATCTGATGAAAATCTTTTAAACTGACCTTTGTTGATCTGAAATGAAGACAGATTCAGCAACTGCACGGCCTATTTCTCTCTTAAAATGTTTTCAGAAACATGTTTCGGTGAACTATTTTAGTCCAATTGGCTTTGAATTTCCGGAGAAACCAGACCCACGTGACGCGTTCTTCCAATCAGCTGCTGGTTTTCTTCTTCTCATTGGCTATCTGCCAATGTAGCAGGTAGATTGACAGCGTTACCCGCCAATTGCAAAATTCACCCGCATTTGGCGGGTGGTCGGGTGTTAATTTCATTCCCTGAACGTGACGCGTTCGCCTAATCAGCTGCCGGTTTTCATTTCTTGGGCAACAATCCAGATTAGCGCCGTCTGTTGTTATGGAGACGTATTACGTCTCGTCTCTTCGGTGTTCTGAGGAACTTTTTGGACCAACTCGGGGAGACTGATCAGTCACACTGGCTTTACTGCCGCCTTGTTGATGTGTCTGGGGCTTAATGTGTTTTTAAGGGTTATCATCTAACCAACTAACTAACTAACTAACTGATGGAGGCAGCGGTAGAGCAGCAACTCCCGTGTCCTACCAGGTAAAATCACTGATGATCGATTCATTGTTAATATTAATTTTTCATAAAAAAAACGGTCAGAAAATGCTGTTTTCAGCCTCTCAAATATGTAGAACTATTAATTCTCTTTCCTGTGTTATCTTATATTACACTGAATATCTTTTGGGTTTTGGATAAAATAGCTATTTAAAAACAGGTCATCTCTGGGCTTTTGGGAACACACACACACTCACACACACACACACACACACACACACACACACACACACACACACACACACACACACACAGACACACACACCCTTTTAAAAGGATTGTATTAATGGTAATGGAATTGATAGCCAGCCCAATGACTTCAATGTGTTTTCATTTAAATGTACATTTTATGTTATAACCAAGTTGATTTTGTACTGTTAACTGTCTGGTTTTATACAGTCTGCATGTGGCGTCTCCATGGTAAGCTGCCTTAACATTCGCTCCGTTGTAGAGTTATTTTGGGTAAAAGTGTGTTTTGTAATTATTTATCTTCAGCATTCAGTTACTTGAGTAAATGCAGTATGTGGATTTGGTTTCTTTCATGGTTTTAAATGGTGTTGTTCTCTTCATTTGTTGTCAACATGTAACCTTTTGGCTTTAAATTGACTCCATTCTTATTAGTTTTAGCATTGGGTGTGAGAACTGTGACCCTGTGTTCCTCATCAGCTGGTTGGAGCCAGAGAGAGACAGAGGACATGTTTGGTGATATAGAAACTAGCTGTGATGGAGCGTTATCTGGCTGGGAGACATGCTTTTATTTTGAAAAAGTAAAATATCTTTGACTGTATTATTGCATGTCTCATATAGTCTTCTCATTGTCTGTGTCTGTGTGTGTGTGTGTGTGTGTGTGTGTGTGTGTGTCTGTGTGTCTGCGTGCTTGTGTGTATGTGTCTGTGTGTCTGTGTGTATATGTGAATGTGTCTTTGTGTGTGTGTGTGTGTGTGTGTGTGTGTGTGTGTCCGTGTTTTTTTAAATACTTTTAACAACTTTCCTAAACTCTTAACCCAGTTATCACAACCTCCCTGTGTGTGTAATCTTCCTGATGTTAGTGTGTATGATTAACACTTAAAATGTTGACAGTGTAAATATTGCTGGGAAACCTGTGCAAAAACCCAATAAAGATAATTTCAATAGTGTGTATGATTGACTAAATGTTCCTGTTGTGTGTTAGTGTTCTGGAAGAATTATTAGATTTTGAGTCATGTTTAGATTGTTTTGGTAGACATAGTGTATTGTTCTAGTGTATTATTGTATTTTGATATTTTGTTGGAGTTAAGTAACAAATTAATATGATTGAGAAGATATGAGGGTTTTTGTTAAATCATGACTTTATTAGTTGTGTATTGTAGACATTAGAGATCCTGATCCACACTCCATACCTACCAGTTGGTCTCGGTAATGCACCAAATCTTTGTCTAGCAACTGCCAATAAACTCCAAAGAAGAAGAAGAAGAAGTCAGCCAATCACAGCTGGGAGAGGTCCAATCAGCCAGGTTAACAGGAAACACCTGTGAGGCTGCTCGGAGACTTTAAAGCACGTGTCAAACTCAAGGCCCGTGGGCCAAATTCGGCCCCTTGCAAATTCTGATCCGGCCTGCATATCGATTTAGGTTCACAATACATTTTGGCGTTTTTACAGTTGTGCGCCAAACCAAAAACATGGGAAACTCTTTTTCAACCTGTAATTATGATTATAATTTGCAATTATGCAACACTCAAAGCAGAATTTGGCAAATTTGCTGACTTTAAGACTCAGAAATCCCCCCAGAAGAAGCAGAGAGTTTAATATTCAGGCTGTGAAAGAGCTTGTTGAGAGTCAGCTGTGTGCTAGCCTACTTAGAGAATGTAATCATGGTTTTGATGGATTTCCTAAATTCTAGGATGGCTTTGGAACTTTTTTGCTGACTTTTTCAGGGCTTTATGTGGACCAAGCTGTCAGTGACAAGACTGTATGAGACATGCAATCATTGAGTCAAAGAGATTTGACTTTTTCGATGAAATAAAAGCATGTCAATAAACTCTACATGTCTGGCCCTTGATGTGATTCTCTTTTTCCAGTGTGGCCCTCTGGGAAGTTGAGTTTGACACCCCTGCTTTAAAGGAACTCTCCTTTCTTCCAGACCGGTCTGAAAGCTGAAACCAGAACCAGGGAGACTCTTGTAGTCTCAGACCGGTGAGCTCTGTTTAACCACAACACCAGTTTAACACTGAGACCAATCCCTCAGGTGAGCTGGAGGCCAGAGATGGAATATTATCCTGAGGAAACAAAGAGTAGTTTTTTGTGATTGTTGCGGTCAAAAATCCTTGATTATGCGGCACGTTTTCTTAAAAAATGCGATGGAATTTTATGGGATGAAATTGCGGAAACTTGCAAAAACTGCGGTTTGATGAAAAAGAGAAAAAAAGTGATTTCCCTGCTTTTCGATGATGTTCACGTCATGTAATTACGTCACTTCATAACGTTCCCATGGCAAAAGGGAAAAATGGCTGCTCTTGTGTGAAGTAAACGCAACATTTTTCAACTTTCTGCTAAGATATGTGGGACTTTTTTTGCAACGAAAATGCGGGGATTATGAAATCATGCAAGCCCCGCATCTTTTGCGCGGAAATCGGCAATTTATGCGGCGAAAGTGCGCCGTATTTGAAAAAATGCGGCCCCCCCGCATAAATATGCAGACTTTGGCTGATTATGCATTGAATTATGAGATCACATAATCACGTTTTTCTGGAGGGACTGACTAAAGGAGATGTGTTGAACTGTAAAATGTATTTAGCAGCATGTGTGTGAATAACTTCAAACTTTAGGGTGTTATGTTGCAGATGTTTCCATGAACTTCACTCCATTTTAGTTTGAATAAGTTGTCTTTGTGTGTTTGTTACTGCAGCACATGATACAGCACGTTTCAGAGGAAGTGGAACCCCAGTTTTCAGCTCGTTATTATATTATAATGCAGAAATAAAAACATGAACATAAAAGAAGAGTGTGTCTCAGTCCTGAGTGTAAGGATATTGTTTGGGCAAAGGATTACTTAATATCACTGAAAAAATTTGTTGATTTGAAGTAAACCAAAGTCCCAATAAATGTAGTTACACTGTAAAACATTTCCTGTATATTAGTTTTTGCCCATTGCTTACACACTAAAAACGAATGCTTAGACCAAAGCCTCAATCCCTAAACTTCTTGTAACCGTACCTTAAACACAGTGTAACCATACCTTAAACACAGTGTAACCATACCTTAAACACAGTGTAACCATACCTTAAACGCAGTGTAGCCGTACCTTAAACGCAGTGTAGCCGTACCTTAAACGCAGTGTAGCCATACCTTAAACACAGTGTAACCATACCTTAAACACAGTGTAACCATACCTTAAACACAGTGTAACCATAGCTTAAACGCAGTGTAACCATAGCTTAAACGCAGTGTAACCATACCTTAAACGCAGTGTAACCATACCTTAAACGCAGTGTAACCATACCTTAAACGCAGTGTAACTATAACTTAAACACAGTGTAACCATAACTTAAACACATTGTCAAATTTGCACTTTGTTTGCAATTCTGTAACACACTTATTGCGAAACACTACACACATGTTCTTACATTAGACACTTTGTTGTTGTTGTTGTCATTGGGAAAACACTCTATTAAAAATGCAAAACTCATCTGGCAATTGTAGGCACTTCCATACACACCTGAGAACACAGAACACCAATCGGTCTGAGCCTTAGCACTACAGATAGGCCTCAGGGAAGCCATTTAGAGAAATTTGCAAGCATGGATGCAATGAGAGTCAGAGTAAGAGGAGGACAAAGAGAGAGAGGAGTCGGACTGGAGAACAGGTATATCTTCAAGTTTCTACTCCAGATACCTTGTGATGGTACAGTCCTATGTACAGTTTGAAAGTACAGTATGTGAAAAAGAACCTAACCAATGACATCTTGTGGTGGCATTTTCTACAGAATGGTTGGATGACTTCGTCAAGGCTCTTCACTCAACAACAAGAGCTTGCCATCATTGAAATGGTGCGAGGAAATAATGCAATCCGACTTCGTGAGTTGCAACAACGCATAATTGCAAATAGAAATGTATTCAACAATATCAACAGGGTCAGCATTTCTACACTAAGTCGCATCCTACAGAAACATAACTTCAGAATGGAGCAGCTGTACAGGGTGCCATTTGAGAGGAACAGTGTCAGGGTCAAGGATCTGCACCATGATTATGTGCAGGTATGTGTCACTTTACTTTACATACTATATATTGTGATGTGGGAATGAAGGTTTATGCTGCCATCTGCCCAGCCTGTAGCTTGTAGTTGTTATCTATACAGACCCAACCCAGCCCCTACTTGTGTGAACATATAGACATTGTAGTTACTGTATGTGTTTTCAGTAACACTTTTCAATATTTTATGTTACAGAGAGTTCTGGATTTTGATGCCACCGAACTGCCACATGAGTTCATCTACGTGGATCTGGCAGGCTTCAATCTGGCTAAAACCAGGCGTCAGGACCGTAATGTAGTTGGACAAAGGGCCGTTGTAAATGTCTCTGGGCAGCGTGGGGGAAATATCACCTTGTGGGCTGCAATTAGTGTCCAGTGTCTATATACACAGTTTGGTTTTATTTGTTAACCCTGTGTTAACCTTGTTAAGCTGTAAATGTAGCAATTCTTCTCTCACTTTCATAAGGAAAATTGTAGGGTATATCTATCCAATTACAAATGCAAAGCACCGCTTATTAAACAAGAACAAGAAAATATATGAATGGATTTAAACACCAGTGCAACCAAACACTATGAACAATCTTCATTTAGACAACACACACCGGCACTCAGAACATACTGAAAGTAAAAACACTAGCATCAAACACCAATACAGAAACTAGAAACTTTTAATATTTACAGTTTGGATAATTTGACTGATTTCACACAAATCAATATGTTCTTTAAAGAAAAAATATTTCACCTTAATTCATTTTATTTTATAACATTAGTTTTTTAGGTAAACAAGAAGGAATGAAAATCATCTGTTTGCGTCAATAGATAGATTTTTTTGTTTTTTTTTAGTAATGTATGTACATACTGGAAAAACGAGAATTGATTATTTTGGAGGTGGTGCTTCCGGTTCCGGTGATATGGCAACAGCTTGATTGAGCTCGCTTATTCCTACCCCCAAAAGTAATTTTGTACTTTGTTTATCCTACATCTAAAGAGGAAAATATGCCAGGCAGCAAAAACTAGTTATGAACGAGTTATGAACCTTCGCTCCGGAACGCATAAGGAGACTAATGAGTATTAGCCAAAGAAGAAAACGGCAAACAAACAAATTACCGGGGACGCAAGTAGCATGGCTGACTTAAGTCAAATATACAATTTGTTTGCTGAGTTAAAAAATTCCTTAAGCAATGAGTACAAAGAACTGAAAGATTTTCGTCAAATCGCCGAACACCTTTTCAGTCTAGCATTTTCAGGGCAATATAATCTAAGACACGTGTCTTTCTTACCTACAAACAACAGCGAGGATGACATAGCCTTGATTCAGTGGACACACCATGAACGTACCGTTGTGCCTCCCGGGCGAACCAATAACATTTTCATTGCGGCGTTTACTACAGCTTATGGGCGCCTAAAACTGTACAGTTATTTAGAAAAGTTGCAGCAGAACGTTCTCTATACAGATACAGACAGTCTGATATATGTGACGAAAGAGGGCGAGGCACCTCTGGAGCTGGGTAATCTTCTCGGCGAGCTTACGGATGAATTGGGTGGGGACACTATACAGGAATATGTAGCAGCCGGTCCAAAAAGCTACGCGTACCAAACCAAAAATCAGAAAAAAGTAGTAATGAAAGTAAAAGGTATTACCCAAACTCGTGAATGCTGCGAACAAATCAACTTTGATAGTGTGTCAGAGCTGGTGAAGGGCTACCTCGAGGGAGCTGAAGAAATGGCCCTTGAGACTCCTCAGCATGTTATTAAACGCGATAAAAAAGGGTTTCTGCTGAAAAACTCGTCATTTCAGAAAAAGTTTCGACAAGAGGAGGCTATTTCCTGACGGTACAACTCTACCTTTTGGCTACTAAGGACGCATGATGGAAGAGATTGATTTTGATCCAAGGTTAAAGGGGCCATTTTCATGTCTGATAGTTGGCCCCAGTGGATGTGGCAAGACGTATTTTCTGAAATCTGTACTGGAGAAATGTGAGTGTGTGATGGATATTGTACCTCAAAACATTGTTTGGATTTATCCAAGTTATCAACCCATGTATGACGAGATGAAGAAAATGAATAAAAAAATCAAGTTTGTCGAAGGCCTACCTGATTCTTTTGAAGATACAAGTATGTTTCCTCCTGAGCAATCACATCTGGTCATACTAGACGACGTCATATTTCAGGCATCTGATCATCCTGAGGTGGTGAAAATCTTCACACAATACAGACATCATCGAAATATGAGTGTTTTTATGCTAACGCAAAATTTATTCCATAAAGGCAGATACAGCCGTACCATAAGTTTAAACAGCAATTATCTGGTGCTATTTAAAAATCCCAGAGATCAGTTTCAGATTAGGGTACTTGCGCATCAGATGTTTCCCTCACAAAAACAGTTTTTCCTGGAAAGTTTTGAAGATGCTACAAAAGAGCAACACGGTTATATAATCCTGGACCTCACGCCTTCATGCCCACAACGTTACAGAGTGCGTACAGGACTACTGCCCCACCAGCAAACGACGATTTACATAGCAAAAACAAAGTAGGACGTCGTTATGTCAGAGCGTATAAAACGGAATGCTCTGTTACTGAGAGCCCTTTATCATGCGATGCCTTCAAAACGTAAAGACATTTTGAAACACTGCTCACCTGACTTCTCCAAGCCTTGTGTGAGGTAGCTTTAAACCTGTTAAAAGGGAATCTGCCTGTATCGCCTTCTCAATACAAACAACTGAAACGTCAAAAGAAGATTATCAGGCTGCTGGCCGATAAAAAAACCAGTTTAAGGCGTAAACATCAGGCTCTGAAAAAACAGACGGGGGGCTTTATCTTGCCGTTATTCTCGGTTGCCATTCCTATTCTGGGCAATCTCTTAGGAGGTCTGCTTCCAAAAACGTAAGAGCGGAAGAAAAAATAAAAGATGGCTCTGAGGGCATCCAAGAAAATGTATCTGATTTCACCCCAGCAGCTGAGCAAAATGACTAGACCGGAGCCGTCCATCAGACAGACGGCTGAAGATGATTTGAATGAGCAAATGAGCAGGGTACTAAATGATCCAGGATTAAATTCATATGAAAAAGCTAAAAGATACGAAGCTCTACTGCTACGATATCTCACTTTGCTTAAACAAAGTAAGAATGATGTGCACAACGTTACTCTCAGCCTGCGACAGGATGCAGCGGAAGATGACCACTCTGCAGCACCTGCCGCTGCAGCATCAGCACCAGCAGCAGCAGTAGATGCAGATGCAGTAGCAGTTGCCGACCACCGTACCATTTTGGATGAAACAGCGAGCAAGGTGTTAAAAAACCTACCCCCACGTGACCGTAAAAACGCTCTCTATATTATGCAGAAATTAGCCGCAAGTGACGAGGGATGGACGTCGAGAGGTGAATTTGTTTCTAAGGGTGTTGTAGTTAAAGTTATTGGTTACAGAGTCTTTCTTATTGTTTCTTACAAGCGGTAACAATCTCTAAACACTTCTAGAGAGCATGAACCATGGCGAAAAGATTCTGAACGGTTACGACCGACGCACCTTTGATATTTATTGACAAAATTAGACACCATCCAGTCATTTTTACTGACATCTTCATGATACAGAGTCATCATTTGACTATATGATAAACCGCAGGCTCTATGACAGAGATAAAAAACACAATGTTGACCGCATACGGTTGAGAAAGTGTGCTGGAGCTGACGGTTGTGATACTCTATCTTCTTTGAACGGTTTTCCAGAAACTGCAAAATGCTCGAGGGGTAATGAGCAAAATCAGGGGGGAATCCGTACAAGTCGAAAAAAGTCGCTCCGCCGTCCTCTTCCAGCGTCAACGCCAGCCAGTGCTGTCCGGGCATGTGGGACGGATGAGTGTTGACGATAAAGTAGACAGGTAGACGGAAGGTCCGACCCAGCGATGCTAGTTGATCAGAAGCCCACACTCCGTGGAATAAATTACCCGTAAGATGATGCATCAGCCATTCTAGCTGATGATTATCCATCCTTTTAATAATAATCCACCAGCACCTGTCTTTTAGCGTTGATCTCCAGAATGGAATCGTAGCATGCGTATACAATGAGTGTTGTAGTGTAAGGCAACGGTACCCTAAATCTCATCTCCAAACGCAAATTTCCGTTGGAAATTGGAAACAGGGCGTTGCTGTCTTCGGTCGCCCCAAGATTGAACACAAACAGAGAATAACCTTCGTTAAATTCACGGCGGTTGATGCTAAGAGGCTGGTCTTTAAGATGGCGACCCGTGGCCGTAAACATATTGTAGAATTCTCTGACTGAATTTCCGCTATTGAAACGGGGCTGAAAGGCTTTAGCAGGAACCTGTCTACCGTCCTGGCACAACGCTAAATATTCTACATCATTATGTTTGAAATTAAAGGGAGACAGGTCCCTGCGTCCTAAAAAAGCATCGTGGTTCACAATGGCTAAGGCTAAATAGCGGGGCATAGCACCCAGAAAGAGGTTCTCCTGGTTACAGATCCTCGAATTTTCAGGGATAGAGTACGTTTTCACACTGACGCGCGAGAGCGAATAGAGGGCATTTCCTTTCATCAGGGCCGCGGCATGACCCAGGCGTACAGCTGGGGAAACGGTGACCTTTTTAATAAACAGGGAGGCCGATAATATCTTCAGGCTGAACTCTGTGTCATGAGCTCCCATAAGGCAAAACGCGTCGCTGTTACGAATAAGTTTAATCCTCAAATCAACAGAGTTTAACAACAGGCGCTCACAGAAAAATATGTCACTGTGAACAGGTCCTAGTAAGTCAACTTCGCCAGATTCGGCGCTGAATTGCGCTCTCTGGACTAATCCTTTGTTTGGCCCGTTAGCCACTATGATAGAATCCATTGACCCCGGAGTGTCTTTGTAAAACAGGCCGGCGCTAAATTGACTCTTTAATGTGTCCTCTGAAAAGTTGAGTAAGGTTTCTATCATGGCTCTGTAAGGGTGAGTGGCGCTGGATTGTGAAATCAATCTGTCCCCCAGAATAACGTTGCATTGGCTAAAAATTGTATTGAGAGGATAATTGATAAGCCCCACCGCTGTATCGGCTGGGATGTTTGCCCCATCCTTCTCTGTGATTTTAACTCGGAGGTGTAACAACGTGTCGTTCAAGTCCAAATACTTTTCACCGTCTCCGGGTATAAAGAATTCAATTGGAGAGTTGTCGCTCAGTGCAGAGAGGGGTTGGTATTCCTGATATTTTTTGTCCTCTACAGATAGTTGCGTCATGGGAGCTGAAAAGAGATCCAGTTCAGCCAGGGTGCACTCGGCTGATTTCTGATGTAAAAGAGCCATTGTGTGTGTGTGTGTGTGTGTGTTGCGTTAAAATATGTCAGAGCTCTGCGTCGACTTCCTTCTCTTAGGCGCGCCTCTCCTGACTGATGTGCTCTTCTTGAGCGTCGCGCGTTTTTTAAATGCAGAGGAAACAACACGCTCGCCCGGAGGTTGTTTCCTTGCTCTACGGGACAGGACCATGATCCCTCCGGAACCCTCCTGATTCTTATTCTCGGACAGTTTTCCCATAAATCCTTTCACGGCATCGGACGCAATGTTTGTAGCGGCTGTTTTAAGATGCGGTTTTGCCACAGCAAAACCTTTTTTCAGCAGCGGTGATACGAACCGAAACAACTTTGAAAAGATAGAGCCTAAGCCTCGCCCGTACATGACCAGGGCTCCGTAAAAACCGGGTAAAGCCCCGCCTACTTGACCTTCATAGTACGCTACGAAGCGCCGAGGATCTTCTTTGATATGTAACATCTTACCGGGTACTTACAATGAACGCTGGACCGGTTTAAAGTGTAATTTCACAATTGTCTTTCCAAACACAAAATCAACATTCCTGTTGCGATCGGTTTTAATTTCAATACGTATGTTTTTGATGTCATTTTTTGACACGGGTATATAATGTACCGTATTATACCTGATGCTAGTCACGTCTCCAAAATCACCTTTCACATTCACCACACAAAGCAGCGGTGAGTAGCTGTCGCCGACCGCTTGATACTGAATAATGTCGGTGTATACAAAGAGGTTATATACGCCAGCATTTAAATCGCTGGGATAGGTTGATGGCCTCCGAGAGACCGTCCACCATTCGCCGGCTTTTAAGCCCAACATGTAAGCCAGCGGGGGGTAGGTACGGATTTTGTAAAGACCGTCGCCTTTGAAGTCGATGCATTTGGTCGCTGTGTTGAAAGTCGCATCAAAGGATGGATCATGTTTTCTGGCCGCAGGGACCAAATATTGCAGGAGATCTTTAGGACGGTTATAGTATGCACCGCGGTTGAATTTCACCTTAACCAGCGGTTGAGACTCGTCGGTCACTCGGTTCAGTTCAAAATAGGACGAATCTGTCGGTAAATTATACCACGTACGAGGATATACGATTTCGCATAGACCTACTACCCATTCGCCGCTCAGTTCAATCGGTTTAGCCAGATCGATTGTGTAACAACTACTAGTATTACTTTTAAATATTTCCTTACTGGCGTTGGAAGGCAGAGTTACGTAAAAGCCCTCTGCGGCTGTGTGATCCATGATTCTCTATTGAAATCGAGTGACGGCGTGTCCTTTGCACCCCACCTTTTTATATACTGACCACATCAGCCAATTTAACCCAACAGTTGAACTTCTCTGGCCAGTTTTTCCATTGCACAAAAGCCTGTTTCTCGCCTTTGACGGTGCGATGTTTTAAGATTTTCTCCACCTGAAACATTTTGTCTGCGGCCATTTTTAATTTTTGCAGCTCCGCTTCATAAAATGAACCTTCGATAGACTCACCATCATAATCTTCTAATTTGTATACGGGAGGCGTACGGGGAATACAGTCCACCACTGTAAAGACTTCGTCCGTAAAACTCTGTTCGTATTTTTTATCAAACACGCCTCTCACCTTGGATAGTCGTACCAAATCCCCTTTCTTAAACGACATCTTTATTTTATTCCTGTGACGAGAAGCAAAGGTGCCGTACAGGTTGTGAAACACCTGATCGGTGTTCTCCGGTGTGACCTCCATAGGCGTCATTTTTATAGAGCTGTGATAACTGTTGTTATAACTATGTACCAGGTCTGGTAAGGCGTCGAGGTAACGTCTGGTGTTGCGTGCCGTGAAATATTTAAACATGCGAGATTTCAAGGTACGGTTATACCGCTCGACGACCGACGCCTTTAAGTCACTGGCCGTCCTAAAATGACTGATGCCGTATTTGTCCATCAGAGCCTCAAATTTTCTGTTGAAAAATTCTTTGCCTGCGTCAGTTTGTAGCTTGGCAGGTATTAAACTCTCTCGAAACACTGATTCAAACGCTTTAAAAAAATTGAAAATTGAAGAACGGGGTTGGGTTTAGGTAAAGAACAAACGGTTGGGATTAGGAAAAGAAGAACGGGGTTGGGTTTAGGAAAAGAAGAACAGGGTTGGATTTAGGAAAAGAACAAACTGTTGGGATCAGGAAAACAACAACGGGGTTGGGTTTAGTAAAAGAACAAAC
>NC_050185.1:25235616-25243116 GCF_008315115.2 Sander lucioperca
CAACTTGTTATCAGATTTAGTGGAGGAGCTGAAGAAGACTGGACTCCAAGCTGCTCCTGCTGATCACTGCTATGCTGGAGCTGAAGATGTGGCCTGTGATGTCTGCACCGGGAGAAAACTCAAAGCACACAAGTCCTGTCTGCAATGTCTGGCTTCTTTCTGTGAGAAACATCTTCAGCTTCATTATGAATCAGAAACATTCAAGAAACACAAGCTGGTGGAGCCGTCCAAGAAGCTCCAGGAGAACGTCTGCTCTCGTCATGATGAGGTGATGAAGATGTTCTGTCGTACTGATCAGCAGCTTATCTGTTATCTCTGCTCTGTGGAGGAACATAAAGGCCACGACACAGTCTCAGCTGCAGCAGAGAGAGCTGAGAGGCAGAGAGAGCTCGAGGGGAGTCGACAAAACATCCAGCAGAGAATCCAGGACAGAGAGAAAGATGTGAAGCTGCTTCAACAGCAGGCGGAGGCCATCAATGTCTCTGCTGATAAAGCAGTGGAGGACAGCGAGAAGATCTTCACTGAGCTGATCCGTCTCCTGGAGAAAAGAAGCTCTGATGTGAAGCAGCAGGTCAGATCCCAGCAGAAAAGAGAAGTGAGTCGAGTCAAAGAGCTTCAGGAGAAGCTGGAGCAGGAGATCACTGAGCTGAAGAGGAAAGACGCTGAGCTGAAGAAGCTCTCACACACAGAGGATCACAACCAGTTTCTACACAACTACCCCTCACTGTCACCACTCAGCCAATCAACATCCAGCATCCATATCCGTCCTCTGAGCTGCTTTGAGGACGTGACAGCAGCCGTGTCAGAAGTCAGAGATAAACTACAGGACGTCCTGAGAGAGAAGTGGACAAAGGTCTCACTGACAGGGACTGAAGTGGATGTTTTACTGTTACAACCAGAGCCCAAGACCAGAACTGAATTATTAAAATATTCATGTGAAATCACACTGGATCCAAACACAGCATACACATGGCTGTTATTATCTGAGGGGAACAGGAAAGCAACAATAATGAGACAACAACAGTCTTATTCTAGTCTCCCAGACAGATTCACTGACTGGTGGCAGGTCCTGAGTAGAGAGAGTCTGACTGGACGTTGTTACTGGGAGGTGGAGTGGAGAGGAGGAGGAGTTTATGTAGCAGTCGCATACAAGAATATCAGCAGAGCAGGGAGGTCAGATGAATGTGGATTTGGACGAAATGACAAATCTTGGGCGTTAGATTGTGACAACAACAATTATATATTTTGGTACAACAATGTCCAAACTCCCGTCTCAGGTCCTGAGTCCTCCAGAGTAGGAGTGTACCTGGATCACAGTGCAGGTATTCTGTCCTTCTACAGCGTCTCTGAAACCATGACTCTCCTCCACAGAGTCCAGACCACATTCACTCAGCCCCTCTATGCTGGACTAAGGGTTTATTGGTGTTATGGAGTCTCTGCTGAGTTGTGTAAACTGAAATAGACAGAAGTCATTTAAGGGTTAACTTCTGTTTTTTTTTTGTTTGTCACATTCTATGTTTTCAGCGTTTTTTTGTCAGTGTTTGACGTTTTTCGTGTGTTTTCATGTTTTTGTAGCTTTTTTTTTGGAGAGTTAACCAGGAAACGGGGAGCAGGATGAGCGTGACTAGAGTCTCTCAAAATCTGATGAAAATCTTTTAAACTGACCTTTGTTGATCTGAAATGAAGACAGATTCAGCAACTGCACGGCCTATTTCTCTCTTAAAATGTTTTCAGAAACACGTTACGGTGAACTATTTTAGTCCAATATGAGATCGTATTCTGAACGAGATGCCATGACAGTCTGGCTTTGAATTTCCGGAGAAACCAGAACCAATGACGCGTTCGTCCAATCAGCTGCCGGTTTTCATTTCTTGGGCGACAATCCAGATTAGCGCCGCCTGCTGTTATGGAGACCTATTACGTCTCGTCTCTTCGGTGTTCTGAGGAACTTTTTGGACCAACTCGGGGAGACTGATCAGTCACACTGGCTTTACTGCCGCCTGGTTGATGTGTCTGGGGCTTAATGTGTTTTTAAGGGTTATCATCTAACTAACTAACTAACTAACTAACTAACTAACTAACTGATGGAGGCAGCGGTAGAGCAGCAACTCCCGTGTCCTACCAGGTAAAATCACTGGTGATCGATTCATTGTTAATAGTAATTTTTCATTAAAAAAAACGGTCAGAAAATGCTGTTTTCAGCCTCTTAAATATGTAGAACTATTAATTCTCTTTCCTGTGTTATCTTATATTAGACTGAATATCTTTTGGGTTTTGGATAAAATAGCTATTTAAAAACAGGTCATCTCTGGGCTTTTGGGAACACACACACACACACACACACACACACACACACTTTTAAAAGGATTGTTTTAATAGTAATGGAATTGATAGCCAGCCCAATGACTTCAATGTGTTTTCATTTAAATGTACATTTTATTTTATAATCAAGTTGATTTTGTGCTGTTAACTGTCTGGTTTTATACAGTCTGCAGGTGGCGTCTCCATGGTAAGCTGCCTTAACATTTGCTCCGTTGTAGAGTTATTTTGGGTAAAAGTGTGTTTTGTAATTATTTATATTCAGCATTCAGTTACTTGAGTAAATGCAGTATGTGGATTTGGTTTCTTTCATGGTTTTAAATGGTGTTGTTCTCTTCATTTGTTGTCAACATGTAACCTTTTTGCTTTAAATTCACTCCATTCTTATTAGTTTTAGTATTCGATGTGAGAACTGTGACCCTGTTGATAGGTTTGGTATTTGAATGTATCTCATCTATTCTAAGGAGCTTCTATGGACGGGTCAGTTTTAAGGTGACATCGTCTCACAGAAAAACCTAGCTTAGACTGTGTGAGGACAACAAGAGTTTAAAAAGGATCCATTTTGATGATCATGTTAGTCACCCTTGGGCAGACACTTCTGTATGCTCACGGTTGTCTCATTGTCATGAGAGATGTTCACTGTTTGAATAAAGCTGCATTTGATTTGAACTCATCAGACTGGTCGTCATCTTTGAAGTCTCCCAACATCATTTCTGAGTTATCAACCGATAACATTTGGCTTCACAAACACGTGCAGATCCAGCGAAAGGTGAGTAAATATCTATTCTTGTTGAATGACATTTGCTCCCTTTTGTTGTTTATCTGTTACTTTGCCCAAAAAAACATTTAAAAAGGCGACAAAAACTCCTAAAAAATGTCCTGAAAAATCACCCAAAAAACACTTAAAAACGTAAAAAATAAAAATGCCCAAAACAACATTTAAAAAGACGACAAAAAGTCTAAAAAAAATTATGTCCAAAAGAACCTTGAAAAATGCAACAAAAGCTCTTAAAAACAATTCCCAGAAAATGCCGAAAAATTGCCCAAAAAAACATTTAAAAAGGCAAGAAAAACTCCTAAAAATGTGCCGAAAAATTGCCCAAAAAGCGACAAAAAAAGTTAAAAAAAATATGTCCAAAAGAACATTGAAAAAGGCGACAAAAGCCTACAATTTCCCGGAAAATGTAGAAAAATTTCCCAAAAATAATTTAAAAAGGCGACAAAAACTCCTAAAACACACAGATCCAGCGAAAGGTGAGTAAATATCTATTCTTGTTGAAGGACATATGCTCCCTTTTGTTGTTTATCTGTTACAGTTTTTTTCCAATTGCTAAAACACAATTTTGCAAACTAGTGTGATTTTATCAAAATACTCAACACAATTCACAAAACCACACACCCAAACTGCAAAATACCTCAAATATCCTGCAAAATGAAGAACTGCAACCAGAACTACATATAGCATTATCAAAATCTAACTTTTGCACCACATGGCGCACACTTCATTCATATTACCAGATGTTTGTCTAACCAACTACACACTGTTTGTTTGTTTGTTTGTTTTATTTGGATCCCCATTAGCTTCAGCATAGCTAAAAGCTATTCTTCCTGGGGTCCTACAATCTATCATGTGACAATACAATTTACGACATCACATTACACACCATACGCACAAGACATTATTCAGATTACACAACATTTAAAAATACAAATCATATTTTACAATTAATGCAATAATCACACACAAAAAGAAAAAATACAAATAAATAAATAATATAAAATAAGTTGAAAAGATTACGCTACCCCGAATACATTTTTCTTTTTTCTTTTTTTTTTAAATAAGATATAACGAAAAGCCCTATGACAGAATCTCTCTAAATTGATTATTAGCATTTGTTGGGCATTATGAAAAGCACTCTCATCTTTAGTATGCTTTACCATAATACTAAAATAGTTAAAATTGTAGAAAATTTGTCAGATTGTTCACATGCACAGACCTTATCATGGTCATTGCATTCTGTGTGTGATTTTTATTTTTATTCTTATGTATGTGTGATATATGTGTTTGTTGTGTTAAGGTTGTCTAAGCTACTGGATCCTAAAATTTCCTTCGGGATGAATAAAGTATCTATCTATCTATCTATCTATCTATCTATCTATCTATCTTGGTGCAGGACTTCTCTGTGTGATTGGCGCTCCGTTAGGAGAAGAAGTTCAGTACACAGAGTCGAATTGAATGCGATGAGTGAATGTGACGCATATGGCGTAAAACCAGTTTTATTCATTCAGAGCGGATTATTTTGGAGATGCCCTGTAGACAGTTGAAGAAGAAGACAGGGGAATTTGGGTGCGTGTTTAGTTTAGTTACACAGGATTAAGAGAGGAAGTTAGGAGTTGAGTTTAATGAGGGACATAGCCGGTAAACAATCCAAAACTGACCATTACCCACTCCAGTTTAGAATCAAGTGCTGCGTACTTGTGTTGTTTTGCTTTATGTGTTTTGTGTGTCTGCAATTTAAAAATGGGTCAAAATCAGAGTAAAGCATCTTGTCAAGCGTTAACATTACAAAGGAAAACAGAGCTTGACTTGCCTAGGAAACAGAGAAAATTTGTTTTGGATTTCTTGAAAACAAATTCACATTTGAAAGCTGAGGTGGATGGGTTGACACCTCGAGAGTGGATGTTGAATAAATTGTTGTTTTATTATGTCGAGCCATTTCTGAGCGATTTAGAAAGATGGACCGATTCTAGGTATCCAATTTCTGGCAGTTTTCACAAGAGTGATTTAAATTTGGTAAGAAAATATGTAGTGAAAATACAAAAGTAGCTGATTCAACTTGGGATATATCGTCTATGACGGAAGTTCTAAATGCATGGAAACTTTTGAGTTCACAATATCCCGAAAATGTTTGTAAAGCTAAAATAAGGAAAGACAAACGCTTATTTAAGCATTTCATGTTGGCTCAAGAGACAGGAGAGCCAGGGGGAGAGGAGGGACTGACCCTTCCCCCAGCCACAGCTATAAAAAAACATGCAGACAGGTCTAGTTCAGAGACAGGGCCGTTTAACAATGAGTCATTATATCCCGTTCTAAATGACATTACAAAACCACCGGCAGACACAGATGATCAAATATATGAGATAGACGAAGATTTAGGAATGTGGGCGTTTGCAAATGCGAAAGATTCAAAAAATCCTCAGAAAATTAGGAAAGTTAGAGACATGCAATGAACGTAAACTGATGTTTGTGCATGAGTGTATTGAGGCTGGATTTAAAAGGATTCTTGTCATAAAAAGGTCTGACCAAAATCAGGAACTTGAAAAATCAGATAAAAGTTTTAGATGCTTTTACACAGCATTAACGAAATATCACCTATTAAAAGGCAGATACTGCATGGAAAGCCCTTAGTCAACACCACATAGCAAAGATTATATCTTATGTTTTCAAATGACGAGGTGCAGAGATTTTTACATTGGATTGTTACGGTATTAGACTATAATAAACAGCGCATGCAGGATTCCACAGGGATGGAGGAAGATGAACATTTTGAAGCCCCTTTATTAATTTTTGATGACAAGGATATGGAGAAACCGCTTACTTTAGCTGAAGTTTCAAGAACTAGTCAAGATGCGCCCAATCCATTAATTAACCCATTGGGATTCATTGATTGGTGGACGTCGGTATTAATGCATGGGGCGATGTCAGGCAAAGATGTTAGGTATATTTTGACAACTTTAATGCCTAATGTGTAAATGGAAACTGGAAACAACGTTGAGGGTTAGGCTAACCCTTACCCAACGTTGAGGGTTAGGGTTAGGGGGGTTAGGGTTAGGGGTTAGGGTTAGGCTAACCCTTACCCAATGTTGAGGGTTTTGAAGGTGACGTGCCTGATTTTGACTAAACGTCCCAATTTGAGTAACTTCTGATTGGGTCGGTCGGCTCATCTCGGGACCAGGCCGGCTGTTGCCGACTGGCCACATCCTTAATATTTATTATTATTAATATTATTATTATAACCATAATGAAATCGTGCAAGCGATAAAAACCCGTCCTCTGCGCTGTCGGCCTGTAAAGACAATTTATTTGTATATAAAAAAAAAAACTGACCGGCCCACATTAGAAAAAATGGTAACTCTGGCATTTGCCAGAGTTGCCAGATGGCCAATCCACCCCTGCACACAGACACACACACAAAAACTCAAAAAAGGGACAACAAACATTTCCATTTGAGATATTTTATTTACTTTTTTTACTCTGTAACGATGTGATTTAAAATGTATCAAAGTACAACAGTTCAAACTAAAACATACTGAAGTAAAAGTAAAAGTACAGATTTTTAAAAACTATTCAATTACAGTAACGTGAGTAATTGTAATTTGTGACATTTTGCAGCTTTGTGACGTTTTCCAAACGGATCTCGGTGTCGAGTTTTCACTGGAACTACTTTGTGCGGCGTAGGAATACGAGGTGAACGAGTCCGTTCACCTCCAGAGCCGGTACACTCCTAGAGCGATGGCCAGGCACGAAAACACAGTCGCTGGGGAGAAACACGGAGAGAGAACCTTCAAACTCACTTCATTTACAAGTTACTCTACTTAAAGACTCCGATTATTATTCTAAGTGTCTGACAACATTATGGGATGGATCCCTACAGAGATAGACCTTTTAGTTAAAGAGTAAGATCCTTTTAGTTTAACATGAAACAGCCCCAAAATCACCATCACCAAACTACACCAGACTCCATGTAAATAATCAGGACTTTTAGCGTGTATAGAGCCAGAATATTTCCACCAGACTCCATGTAAATAATCAGGATTTTTAGCGTGTATAGAGCTAGCATATTTCTACCAGACTCCATGTAAATAATCAGGACTTTTAGCGTGTATAGAGCCAGCATATTTCCACATGTAAATGGGTGAATTAAGGATTAATTTCAACCAAACCAGAGTGGTGATTGTTGGAACAGTGGAAAGATGAAGCAAGACGGCTTTTGGTAATTTTATTTAGTTTCTGACCACTTTGAATGAAGTGTGTTTTATGATGATAAAAGTCCTGATTATTTACATGGAGTCTGGTGGGTTTGGTGTAGGGCTGAACGATTAATTGCATTTGCGATAATATCGCGATGTGTTAAAACGCGATTTCCTAATCACAAAGGCTGCGATTTGGTCACATGACTC
>NC_050185.1:25248116-25260616 GCF_008315115.2 Sander lucioperca
GGACGTGACAGCGGCCGTGTCAGAAGTCAGAGATAAACTACAGGACGTCCTGAGAGAGAAGTGGACAAACGTCTCACTGACAGGGACTGAAATGGACGTTTTACTGTTACAACCAGAGCCCAAGACCAGAGCTGGATTCTTAAAATATTCATGTGAAATCACACTGGATCCAAACACAGCAAACACATATCTGTTATTATCTGAGGGGAACAGGAAAGCAACATTAATGAGACAACAACAGTCTTATTCTAGTCACCCAGACAGATTCACTGGCTGGTGGCAGGTCCTGAGTAGAGAGAGTCTGACTGGACGTTGTTACTGGGAGGTGGAGAGGAGAGGAGGAGTTTCTGTAGCAGTCGCATACAAGAATATCAGCAGAGCAGGGATGTCAGATGAATGTGGATTTGGACAAAATGACAAATCTTGGGCGTTAGAGTGTGACAACAACAGTTATATATTTTATTACAACAAAGTCCAAACTCCCGTCTCAGGTCCTGAGTCCTCCAGAGTAGGAGTGTACCTGGATCACAGTGCAGGTATTCTGTCCTTCTACAGCGTCTCTGAAACCATGACTCTCCTCCACAGAGTCCAGACCACATTCACTCAGCCGCTCTATGCTGGACTAAGGTTTTATGGTTCTGGAGACCCTGCTGAGTTGTGTAAACTGAAATAGACAGAAGTCATTTAAGGATTAACTTCTGTTTTTTTTTTTGTTTGTCACATTCTATGTTTTCAGCGTTTTTTTGTCAGTGTTTGACGTTTTTCGTGTGTTTACATGTTTTTGTAGCTTTTTTTTTTTGGAGAGCTAATCAGGAAACGGGGAGCAGGATGAGCGTGACTAGAGTCTCTCAAAATCTGATGGAAATCTTTTAAACTGACCTTTGTTGATCTGAAATGGAGACAGATTCAGCAACTGCACGGCCTATTTCTCTCTTCAAATGTTTTCAGAAACACGTTTCGGTGAACTATTTTAGTCCAATATGAGATCGTATTCTGAACGAGGTAGATTGACAGTGTTACCCGCCAATTGCAAAATTCACCCACATTTGGCGGGTGGTCGGATGTTAATTTCATGCCCTGAACGTGACGCGTTCGTCCAATCAGCTGCCGGTTTTCATTTTTGGGCGACAATCCAGATTAGCTCCGCCTGCTGTTATGGAGACGTATTACGTCTCGTCTCTTTGGTGTTCTGAGGAACTTTTTGGACCAACTCGGGGAGACTGATCAGTCACACTGGCTTTACTGCCGCCTGGTTGATGTGTCAGGGGCTTAATGTGTTTTTAAGGGTTATCATCTAACCAACTAACTAACTAACTAACTGATGGAGGCAGCGGTAGAGCAGCAAATCCCGTGTCCTACCAGGTAAAATCACTGATGATCGATTCATTGTTAATAGTAATTTTTCATTAAAAAAACGGTCAGAAAATGCTGTTTTCAGCGTCTCAAATATGTAGAACTATTAATTCTCTTTCCTGTGTTATCTTATATTACACTGAATATCTTTTGGGTTTTGGATAAAATAGCTATTTAAAAACAGGTCATCTCTGGGCTTTTGGGAACACACACACACACACACACACACACTTTTAAAAGGATTGTTTTAATGGTAATGGAATTGATAGCCAGCCCAATGACTTCAATGTGTTTTCATTTAAATGTACAATTTATATTATAACCAAGTTGATTTTGTGCTGTTAACTGTCTGGTTTTATACAGTCTGCATGTGGCGTCTCCATGGTAAGCTGCCTTAACATTCGCTCCGTTGTAGAGTTATTTTGGGTAAAAGTGTGTTTTGTAATTATTTATATTCAGCATTCAGTTACTTGAGTAAATGCAGTATGTGGATTTGGTTTCTTTCATGGTTTTAAATGGTGTTGTTCTCTTCATTTGTTGTCAACATGTAACCTTTTTGCTTTAAATTGACTCCATTCTTATTAGTTTTAGTATTCGATGTGAGAACTGTGACCCTGTTGATAGGTTTGGTATTTGAATGTATCTCATCAATTCTAAGGAGCTTCTATGGACAGGTCAGTTTTAAGGTGACATTGTCTCACAGAAAAACCTAGCTTAGACTGTGTGAGGACAACAAGAGTTTAAAAAGGATCCATTTTGATGTTCATGTTAGTCACCCTTGGGCAGACACTTCTGTATGCTCACGGTTGTCTCATTGTCATGAGAGATGTTCACTGTTTGAATAAAGCTGCATTTGATTTGAACTCATCAGACTGGTCGTCATCTTTGAAGTCTCCCAACATCATTTCTGAGTTATCAACCGATAACATTTGGCTTCACGAAACACGTGCAGATCCAGCGAAAGGTGAGTAAATATCTATTCTTGTTGAATGACATTTGCTCCCTTTTGTTGTTTATCTGTTACTTTGCCCAAAAAAACATTTAAAAAGACGACAAAAAGTCTAAAAAAAATTATGTCCAAAAGAACCTTGAAAAAGGCAACAAAAACTCCTAAAAACAATTCCCGGAAAATGTCGAAAAATTGCCCAAAAAAACATTTAAAAAGGCAAGAAAAACTCCTAAAAATGTGCCGAAAAATTGCCCAAAAAAACATTTAAAAAGGCAAGAAAAACTCCTAAAAATGTGCCGAAAAATTGCCCAAAAAGCGACAAAAAAAGTAAAAAAAAAATATGTCCAAAAGAACATTGAAAAAGGCGACAAACGCCTACAGAATTTCCCGGAAAATGTAGAAAAATTGCCCAAAAAAAATTTAAAAAGGCGACAAAAACTCCTAAAACACGTGCAGATCCAGCGAAAGGTGAGTAAATATCTATTCTTGTTGAAGGACATTTGCTCCCTTTTGTTGTTTATCTGTTACAGTTTTTTCCAATTGCTAAAACACAATTTTGCAAACTAGTGTGGTTTTATCAAAATACTTAACACAATTCACAAAACCACACACCCAAACTGCAAAATACCTCTAATATCCTGCAACATGAAGAACTGCAACCAGCACTACATATAGCATTATCAAAATCTAACTTTTGCACCACATGGCGCACACTTCATTCATATTACCAGATGTTTGTCTAACCAACTACACACTGTTTGTTTGTTTGTTTGTTTTATTTGGATCCCCATTAGCTTCAGCATAGCTAAAAGCTATTCTTCCTGGGGTCCTACAATCTATCATGTGACAATACAATTCACGACATCACATTACACACCATACGCACAAGACATTATTCAGATTACACAACATTTAAAAATACAAATCATATTTTACAATTAACGCAATAATCACACACAAAAAGAAAAAATACAAATAAATAAATAATATAAAATAAGTTGAAAAGATTTCGCTACCCCGAATACATTTTTCTTTTTTCTTTTTTTTTTATATAAGATATAATGAAAAGCCCTATGACAGAATCTCTCTAAATTGATTATTAGCATTTGTTGGGCATTATGAAAAGCACTCTCATCTTTAGTATGCTTTGCCATAATACTAAAATAGTTCAAATTGTAGAAAATTTGTCAGATTGTTCACATGCACAGACCTTATCATGGACAATGCATTCTGTGTGTGATTTTTATTTTTATTCTTATGTATGTGTGATATATGTGTTTGTTGTGTTAAGGTTGTCTAAGCTACTGGATCCTAAAATTTCCTTCGGGATGAATAAAGTATCTATCTATCTATCTATCTATCTATTTTGGTGCAGGACTTCTCTGTGTGATTGGCGCTCCGTTAGGAGAAGAAGTTCAGTACACAGAGTCGAATTGAATGCGATGAGTGAATGTGACGCATATGGCGTAAAATCAGTTTTATTCATTCAGAGCAGATTATTTTGGAGATGCCCTGCAGACAGTTGAAGAAGAAGACAGGGGAATTTGGGTGCGTGTTTAGTTTAGTTACACAGGATTAAGAGAGGAAGTTAGGAATTGAGTTTAATGAGGGACATAGCCGGTAAACAATTCAAAACTGACCATTACCCACTCCAGTTTAGAATCAAGTGCTGCGTACTTGTGTTGTTTTGCTTTATGTGTGTCTGCAATTTAAAAATGGGTCAAAATCAGAGTAAAGCATCTTGTCAAGCGTTAACATTACAAAGGAAAACAGAACTAGACTTGCCTAGGAAACAGAGAAAATTTGTTTTGGATTTCTTGAAAACGAATTCACATTTGAAAGCTGAGGTGGATGGGTTGACACCTCGAGAGTGGATGTTGAATAAATTGGGGTTTTATTATGTCGAGCCATTTCTGAGCGATTTAGAAAGATGGACCGATTCTAGATATCCGATTTCTGGCAGTTTTCACAAGAGTGATTTAAATTTGGTAAGAGAATATGTAGTGAGAATACAAAAGTAGCTGATTCAACTTGGGATATATCGTCTATGACGGAGGTTCTAAATGCATGGGAACTTTTGAGTTCACAATATCCCGAAAATGTTCGCAAAGCTAAAATAAGGAAAGACAAACGCTTATTTAAGCATTTCATGTTGGCTCAAGAGACAGGAGAGCCAGGGGGAGAGGAGGGACTGACCCTTCCCCCAGCCACAGCTATAAAAACACATGCAGACAGGTCTAGTTCAGAGACAGGGCCGTTTAACAATGAGTCATTATATCCCGTTCTAAATGACATTACAAAACCACCGGCAGACACAGACGATCAAATATATGAGACAGACGAAGATTTAGGAATGTGGGCGTTTGCAAATGCGAAAGATTCAAAAAATCCTCAGAAAATTAGGGAAGTTGTGTCAGAAGTTATCTTCCCTGATAAAGGCGATAAAAGTCCAAGCTATAGAGCATTTTTAGGACAATGTGAAGAATTATGGTTTCTGAATTGTTTGAAGGCATTTGAAGCTGCAGAACACCAGTGGGCTGGTGATAAGGAGACATGCAATGAACGTAAACTGATGTTTGTGCATGAGTGCATTGAGGCTGGATTTAAAAGGATTCTTGTCATAAAAATGTCTGACCAAAATCAGGAACTTGAAAAATCAGATAAAAGTTTTAGATGCTTTTACACAGCATTAACGAAATATCACCTGGATTAAAAGGCAGATACTGCATGGAAAGCCCTTAGTCAACACCACATAGCAAAGATTATATCTTATGTTTTCAAATGACGAGGTGCAGAGATTTTTACATTGGATTGTTGCGGTATTAGACTATAATAAACAGCGCATGCAGGATTCCACAGGGATGGAGGAAGATGAACATTTTGAAGCCCCTTCATTAATTTTTGATGACAAGGTTATGGAGAAACCACTTACTTTAGCTGAAGTTTCAAGAACTAGTCAAGATGCGCCCAATCCATTAATTAACCCATTGGGATTCATTGATTGGTGGACTTCGGTATTAATGCATGGGGCGATGTCAGGCAAAGATGTTAGGTATATTTTGACAACTTTAATGCCTAATGTGTAAATGGAAACTGGAAACAACGTTGAGGGTTAGGCTAACCCTTACCCAATGTTGAGGGTTAGGGTTAGGGGGGTTAGGGGTTAGGGTTAGGCTAACCCTTACCCAACGTTGAGCTTTGATAATGATGGCCCACTAGAGGGAGAGGTTACAATTATGGATACATTTCCGTGGCTGTCCAAGACACATCAGACAAGTCATTTGGCCGAATTAAAGGTGTGTTTAACAAAATAACGCTGTGGCAGGACAGGATGTCTCACAAATATTAAACTGCAAAAAGAGATCAGATGAAAATGTATCAGAGTTTGCTATTCGGTTTCTTAAGTGTTGGAAGGAACAGGAACAGTTTGACGTTTTGGATAAGGCTGATGCCTTTTTTGCATCAATGTTGATTAATGGACTGGGAACAAAAGATGCCTTTACGTTGAAATTAGCATGTCCTGACCTGTTCTCATTAAGCCCTGCGGAGTTATTGAAGAAAATACGAGCATTAGAGGCAATTCATCTTTTTACCTCAAACACGAAACTTCAGGCTGTAAGTGAACAGCTCCAAGATCAAATTTCAGGATTTCAAACAGGAAATAAAATGTGAGGAAATGCGATGAGAGGAAGAAGCAGGGGGGCCAGACAATCATATGATACACTGCGTTACAGATATGGAGAGAATAATGACGGCACAAGTAATCAGAATAATACTAATAATCGTGACATTATTTATAAAGAGCACAGGGCCGATAATTTATGTCTTTATTGCGGGAAACAAGGGCACTACATTCTAGGGCTGCCACCTCTTAGTCGATTAGTCGACTAATCGGTCGTTTTGGTCTTAGTCGACTAAGATTTCTTTAGTTGATGAGTCATTTTTTATGCTTATTCATGCTTAATTACTCATTTCCAAGAAACTTATGGGCACATTTCTGGTAAACACAAGATTTAAAGTGGTGCTTTTGCAGGATTAATTGTGAAGAACCTCAGTTTTACAGATGGTTCATTAACTACATTTATATTGTGCTTTTCTAGTCTTAACCACCTCTCAAAGAGCACAGCTCTGTCGATTACATCAACTAATCGATTAATCGACAAAATCATATAAGTGTTAGTCGACTAAGAATTTCTTTAGTCGAGGACAGCCCTACTACATTCGGAGTTGTCAGATGAGGAGACAAAATGACGAAAAAGAGACAGGAGAATATAGGATAGGCAAACCCCCTATGCAAGACAGACAGATGATCCAACAGCACCACCTTTTGGACAAAGACCAGTACTAACACAAGACAGAACTGAAAACAGACCAACAACCTTTTTGTGGCCAAGTAATTCAAATAGTTCATTTTCACAATAGGACAACCGACAGAGGGACACGAACAATTTTCATCTTATGCAAGTGCAGTCATCTGATTCACCAGCGACATTACCAAAACTTTAGCTACGAGTTATGGGAAAATTAATTCCCTTTTTAGTCGATACAGGGGCTACTTTGTCCTGTATAAGACGTCAGGATCTTAACTGTCCCATAAGCAAGACATTTATTCAGTCTGTCGGAATTTGTGGAGTCCCGCAGAGAGAACCGTTATCAGAGTTGTTGCAGACTGAGATAGGTGGAATTATTTTTTTACATGAATTTGTGTTAAGCCATAATTCTCCAGCTAATCTTTTGGGGAGATATTTGTTGTCTAAAGTTAAAGCGACGGTGAAATGCTCTCCAACAGGGGTTGAATTGTACATACTTTCAGACCAAATGTATCAGATGATTTCAAAAATAGTCTCTGGGTGGCATAAAACAGTATCTGTTGTGAATAATCTGGAGTTTGTTGATAAGATGTTTACAGTTGGGGGGATAAAATAATTGGCGTCATGTAGAATATTGACTATGAGACCAGTGGATAAACCATTTTCAGATAGGAGTATAAACAAAGAGGACCTGCAGGAAAAACCACATATTTTTGTAATGTTGGAAACGTGTTATCATTTTTAGGCAAATACCACAAGACGAAGAGAAGAATATCGCATTTTTTTATCAAATCATTACGAGATATAGTTGTACCTCAACTACAGATTAAAGAGGGAACTGAGGTTTTCCTGGGTGATAAGTCAATTTTATCTAAAGTACCTTCGAGCCTGTGGGCACAGCATGCAAAACCACGTTGGGTTATTTGACATAGAACCATATCAAGCCAACATCAACTATGCTTCGTATCCAGTTTTTGTAAAACAATATCCATTATCTAAAGAGAAAGAGGAGGGAATATGACCAGTGATTCAGAGTCTATTGCAACAGGGTGTGATTGTCCGGTACAGCCTCAACACTGCAAATGGAGATCCCGTTTGAAGGTGACGTGCTTGATTTTGACTAAACGTCCCAATTTGAGTAACTTCTGATTGGGTCGGTCGGCTCATCTCGGGACCAGGCCGGCTGTTGCCGACTGGCCACATCCTTAATATTTATTATTATTAATATTATTATTATAAACATAATGAAATCGTGCAAGCGATAAAAACCCGTCCTCTGCGCTTTCGGCCTGTAAAGACAATTTATTTGTATATAAAAAAAAAAACTGACCAGCCCACATTAGAAAAAATGGTAACTCTGGCATTTGCCAGAGTTGCCAGATGGCCAATCCACCCCTGCACACAGACACACACACAAAAACTCAAAAAAGGGACAACAAACATTTCCATTTGAGATATTTTATTTACTTTTTTTACTCTGTAACGATGTGATTTAAAATGTATCAGAGTACAACAATTCAAACTAAAACATACTGAAGTAAAAGTAAAAGTACAGATTTTTAAAAACTATTCAATTACAGTAACGTGAGTAATTGTAATTTGTGACATTTTGCAGCTTTGTGACGTTTTCCAAACGGATCTCGGGGTCGAGTTTTCACTGGAACTACTTTGTGCGGCGTAGGAATACGAGGTGAACGAGTCCGTTCACCTCCAGAGCCGGTACACTCCTAGAGCGATGGCCAGGCACGAAAACACCGTCGCTGGGAAGAAACACGGAGAGAAAACCTTCAAACTCACTTCATTTACAAGTTACTCTACTTAAAGACTCCGATTATTATTCTAAGTGACTGACAACATTATGGGATGGATCCCTACAGAGATAGACCTTTTAGTTAAAGAGTAAGATCCTTTTAGTTTAACATGAAACAGCCCCGAAATCACCATCACCAAACTACACCAGACTCCATGTAAATAATCAGGACTTTTAGCGTGTATAGAGCCAGCATATTTCCACCAGAGTCCATGTAAATAGTCAGGATTTTTAGCGTGTATAGAGCCAGCATATTTCCACCAGACTCCATGTAAATAATCAGGACTTTTAGCGTGTATAGAGCCAGCATATTTCCACCAGACTCCATGTAAATAATCGCTACTTTTATCATCGTAAAACACACTTCATTCAAAGTGGACAGAAACTAAATAAAACTACCAAAAGCCATCTTGGTTCATCTTTCCACTGTTTCAACAATCACCACTCTGGTTTGGTTGAAATAAACGCTTTTTTCACCCATTTACACCTGGAAATATGCTGGCTCTATACACGCTAAAAGTAGTCATTATTTACATGGAGTCTGGTGGAAATATGCTGGCTCTATACACGCTAAAAGTAGTGATTATTTACATGGAGTCTGGTGGAAATATGCTGGCTCTATACACGCTAAAAGTACTGATTATTTACATGGAGTCTGGTGGAGATATGCTGGCTCTATACACGCTAAAAGTACTGATTATTTACATGGAGTCTGGTGGAAATATGCTGGCTCTATACACGCTAAAAGTACTGATTATTTACATGGAGTCTGGTGGAAATATGCTGGCTCTATACACGCTAAAAGTCCTGATTATTTACATGAAGTCTGGTGGAGTTTGGTGATGGTGATTTTGGGGCTGTTTCATGTTAAACTAAAATGATCTTACTCTTTAACTAAAAGGTCTATCTCTGTTGGGATCCTTTCCATAATGTTGTAGTTTTTGTGTATATTTCAGAGTATTGTGTAGTTCCCGTGTGTACCTGCGAGGTAGCGGATCGTCTCCAGTTTCAGAGACTCGAGGACCGTTTTGAGCGACGCCACCTGCAGGTCGATCTTCCTGTTGATCTCCATGTTGTCGTTTTCCAGGTCTGCTTTCTGAACGCACAAAACACCCCAAAATTACCCAGAAAGCAACGCTGATGTACTTAATGTTCTCTGAGCGAACGCCAGAGGAGGAAAGAGTACTTAGAAACTTTGCCGAACATAGTTTTTAAGTATTTTCCAGTTTGTTTACCTTGTGGTGAAACTCGGTGCTCGCCTCCATCAGCTTCTTCTCCTGTTCTGTAAACTGACAGAAAACACAAAGTTACACGTTTTAGTTATTGTAGTCTGAACCATGACTCTGCAGTTTCCTCTAGTCCCAGAGTCTGAACCATGACTCGGCAGTTTCCTCTAGTCCCAGAGTCTGAACCATGACTCGGCAGTTTCCTCTAGTCCCAGAGTCTGAACCATGACTCGGCAGTTTCCCCTAGTCCCAGAGTCTGAACCATGACTCTGCAGTTTCCCCGTAGTACCAGGGTCTGAACCATGACTCAGCAGTTTCCCCGTAGTCCCCGAGTCTGAACCGTGACTCTGCAGTTTCCCCCAGTCCCAAGGTCTGAACCATGACTCAGCAGTTTCCCCATAGTCCCAGAGTCTGAACCATGACTCGGCATGTTTTCAGTGGTTCTGCCTCTTTTTTTATGGAAAAAAAGTCAAAATATTTTAGGAAATAAAGTCTGAATACTCTAATTTATCTTTAGTGAAAAAGTTTAATATTCTTAGAAAAAAAAAGTTATATTTAGGAAAAAAGTTGTAATGTTTTAATTAAAAAAAAAAAATACTATCGTGATAATGACAGAGGGAATATTTTGGAAAAAAGTTAAATTGAATAAAATAAATTGGAATATTATGAGGAAATAGTCAAAATATTTTCAGAATAAAAGTCTATCACTGGATTCCTTACTGAGGTATGAACACGAGAAGGACGCAGAGTTTCTACATGCATAGACTGGAAACATCAGAGTGATTTCCTGTCTGAACTACACACCTAACTTCCTGTTTGCTGTCTGAACTACAAACCCTAACTTCCTGTTTCCTGTGTGTCTCACCACGTCCGAGATGCGGCTGCGCTCCAGGTTGATGTCCAGTTTGGTTTCTGCTCGAACTTTCTGACTCTCCTCCTGAATAAAAACATCCAATCACACACAGTTAAACAAAGAAACTAAGTACATATACTCCAGTACTCTACTTCAGTCCAAATGTTGAGGTACTTGTACTTTACTTGAGTCTTTTCTTTTCATGTCACTTTCTACTTCTACTCCGCTACATTTCAGAGAGAAATATTGTACTTTTTACTCCACTACATTCATCTGTTACAGCGTTTAGTTACTAGTTACTTTAGTTACTCCGCTACATTCATCTGTTACAGCTTTAGTTACTAGTTACTTTAGTTACTCCGCTACATTCATCTGTTACAGCTTTAGTTACTAGTTACTTTACACATTAAAATTTCTGCTCACAGAACACCGGCCTGTGTGTAACGGCCGTCTGGTTGATGTTTAACGGCCGTCTGGTTGGTGTGTAACGGTCGGTGTGTAACGGTCGGTGTGTAACGGTCGGTGTGTAACGGTCGGTGTGTAACGGCCGTCTGGTCGGTGTGTAACGGCCGTCTGGTCGGCGTGTAACGGCCGTCTGGTCGGTGTGTAACGGCCGTCTGGTTTGTATGTAACGGCCGTCTGGTCGGCGTGTAACGGCCGTCTGGTTGATGTGTAACGGCCGTCTGGTCGGCGTGTAACGGCCGTCTGGTTGATGTGTAACGGCCGTCTGGTCGGTGTGTAACGGCCGTCTGGTTGGTGTGTAACGGTCGGCGTGTAACGGTCGGTGTGTAACGGTCGGTGTGTAACCGTCGGCGTGTAACGGCCGTCTGGTTGATGTGTAACGGCTGTCTGGTCGGCGTGTAACGGCCGTCTGGTTTGTATGTAACGGCCGTCTGGTCGGCGTGTAACGGCCGTCTGGTTGATGTGTAACGGCCGTCTGGTCAGCGTGTAACGGCCGTCTGGTTGATGTGTAACGGCCGTCTGGTCGGTGTGTAACGGCCGTCTGGTTGGTGTGTAACGGCCGTCTGGTCGGTGTGTAACGGCCGTCTGGTCGGTGTGTAACGGTCGGCGTGTAACGGTCGGCGTGTAACGGTCGGCGTGTAACGGTCGGCGTGTAACGGTCGGTGTGTAACGGCGGTCTGGTCGGTGTGTAACGGCCGTCTGGTTGATGTGTAACGGCCGTCTGGTCGGTGTGTAACGGCCGTCTGGTCGGTGTGTAACGCGGTGTGTAACGCGGTGTGTAACGCGGTGTGTAACGCGGTGTGTAACGCGGTGTGTAACGGCCGTCTGGTTGATGTGTAATGGCCGTCTGGTTGATGTGTAATGGCCGTCTGGTTGGTGTGTAACGGTTGGTGTGTAACGGTTGGTGTGTAACGGTTGGCATGTAACGCCCGTCTGATCGCCGTGTAGGCCGTCTGGTCTGTGTGTAACGGCCGTCTGGTTTGTGTGTAACGGCCGTCTGGTCGCCGTGTAGGCCGTCTGGTCTGTGTGTAACGGCCATCTGGTCGGTGTGTAATGGCCGTCTGGTCGGTGTGTAACGGCCGTTTGTTCGGTGTGTAACGGCCGTCTGGTCGGTGTGTAACGGCCGTCTGGTCGGTGTGTAACGGCCGTCTGGTTTGTGTGTAACGGCTGTCTGGTCGGCGTGTAACGGCCGTCTGGTTGATGTGTAACGGCTGTCTGGTCGGCGTGTAACGGCCGTCTGGTCGGTGTGTAACGGCCGTCTGGTTTGAGTGTAACGGCCGTCTGGTCGGCGTGTAACGGCCGTCTGGTTGATGTGTAACGGCCGTCTGGTCGGCGTGTAACGGCCGTCTGGTTGATGTGTAACGGCCGTCTGGTCGGTCCGTCTGGTTGGTGTGTAACGGTCGGCGTGTAACGGTCGGCGTGTAACGGTCGGTGTGTAACGGCCGTCTGGTCGGTGTGTAACGGCCTTAACAAACAGAGGAACGTTTTTTTACCTTCAGTCTGGTCTGCAGCTGCTCCAACTCTTGCTTCATTTTCT
>NC_050185.1:25265616-25275616 GCF_008315115.2 Sander lucioperca
TAATTTTACTGCAGTAATGTTTAGAATGTGCATTAGTACTTTTACTGCAGTAATGTTTAGAATGTGTATAAGTAATTTTACTGCAGTAATGTTTAGAATGTGCATTAGTACTTTTACTGCAGTAATGTTTAGAATGTGTATAAGTACTTTTACTGCAGTAATGTTTAGAATGTGTATAAGTACTTTTACTGCAGTAATGTTTAGAATGTGTATAAGTACTTTTACTGCAGTAAAGGATCTGACCTGGTGGGATTTGGTCACCATGTCTTTATAAACGATGTCCATGTTGGCCGTCGCCAAGGTAACGAGGGCGGAGACGATCAGCTCCGCCTGGCGCTTCTCAAAACCTGCAGGAAACAGAAAACACGTTGCTATGACAACCGTTAACACCATCTGATGTGGATGACAACATTATGGGATGGATCCCTACAGAGATAGACCTTTTAGTTAAAGAGTAAGATCCTTTTAGTTTAACATGAAACAGCCCCGAAATCACCATCACCAAACTCCACCAGACTCCATGTAAATAATCAGTACTTTTAGGGTGTATAGAGCCAGCATATTTCCACCAGACTCCATGTAAATAATCACTACTTTTATCATTGTAAAACACTCTTCATTCAAAGTGGACAGAAACTAAATAAAACTACCAAAAGCCGTCTTAGTTCATCGTTCCACTGTTCCAACAATCACCACTCTGGGTTCGTTGAAATAAACCCTTAATTCACCCATTTACATGTGGAAATATGCTGGCTCTATACACGCTAAAAGTCCTGATTATTTACATGGAGTCTGGTGGAGATATGCTGGCTCTATACACGCTAAAAGTAGTGATTATTTACATGGAGTCTGGTGGAAATATGATGGCTCTATACACGCTAAAAGTCCTGATTATTTACATGGAGTCTAGTGGAAATATGCTGGCTCTATACACGCTAAAAGTCCTGATTATTTACATGGAGTCTGGTGGAGATATGCTGGCTCTATACACGCTAAAAGTAGTGATTATTTACATGGAGTCTGGTGGAAATATGATGGCTCTATACACGCTAAAAGTCCTGATTATTTACATGGAGTCTAGTGGAAATATGCTGGCTCTATACACGCTAAAAGTCCTGATTATTTACATGAAGTCTGGTGGAAATATGCTGGCTCTATACACGCTAAAAGTACTGATTATTTACATGGAGTCTGGTGGGTTTGGTGATGGTGATTTCGGGACTTGGCTCACCGCTGCTCTCCAGCTCCGTCACCATGGTGTGGGAGTCAAAGGTGAGTTTCCGTTGCTCCAGAGGAGTCAACTCAACCCTCCTCAGGTCAAAGGTCGCTGCCGGTGCCGTCACGTGGAAACCTGTCACACACACACACACACACACACACACACACACAGAATAAACCTTTATTATATCGTGACTGTGGCATTTACTAATTTGAATAAAACAAGGTATTTCTCCCCTTTAACCCTTTACTAAGTAACTATTACTAACCTAACCCTTCAGTAAGGTACTGTACTTTACATTTCACTTTTTTGTGTATAAATCAAAACACATGAAGTGTTTATAAAATCTGACGTTAAGTTAAAAATGTAAACTTAGTACAGCTTATATAAACTGCAGTATAGGACCCAGAATGCATTGCACTGTTTATAAACCCCAGACAGACCAATGACTGTATATATAATGAGACACACACACACACACACACACACACACACACACACACACACACACACACACACACACACACACACACACTCTACCTCTCCATGTCCCGTGCGCGAGCCTCCGCAGGAAACACCGCCCCAGCAGCGCGTTCATGTCCGAGGCTGCTGTAGTGTCAAAGAGTTTCAATAAAGTTTATTTCAAGCTGTGAATCCGAAGTACTAAGTAAGTACTTTATATATATCTATGGTAGTACTAACTAAAACTAGAAAAACTAGTGAAACAGACAGCGGACTGTTTACACACTGCTGACTGACACCGGAAACAGTTCCTCAGAACGAGGAAGATGCATTCAGGGACAGTCGGAATTATTAATACTGTGAATCAATCCGATAAAAAAAAAAAATTCAAAATAAAATAAAAAATAATTATACAAAAAATAATTATAAAAATGTTAAAAGCAAAACAGTAAAATGAATATTAAAAATAATAAAATGAAAATGTACAAAATAATAATAATAATATAAACAGTAAAACTAAATCTTAATAAATTAATTAATTAATAATAAAAACTATTTAGTTTTACAAAATAATTAAAAAATAAAATACTGAAAATATAAACAAACAATAAAATAAATAAACACTAATAAATATAATAGAAAAAATATTTAATTTTAATTAATTTAATTTAATTAATTGTAATCATTTATTTTATATTGTTTTTATTATTTTATTTCATTTATTGTAATTATATTTATTGATAACATGTTAAAAAAAACGTCTGTTTTGTATTTTTTAAGTATTGAATTAAAGAAAATATAATAATAATAAAATAATAATAATGATGAGAAATGAGAAATTAAGTAGGATTTTCAATGCATTACATTACAACACACAATACAATACACTGTGATATTTTACTTTTAGTTAAAACATTTTTTTTAATTTAATTTATTTTAATACCAAAATTACAATTGTAATGCTCAGATTTCTTGAGTTTTCAAGGAGAAATTTAAGGCATCTGTCCTTCAAAAATATAAAAATGAAATAAACTTTAAAGTAATAATAACTCGGCAGCTTGTACGTTTTATCCGATGATTATTTATTTAAATATTTAAACAGAAGTTCATTCTACACAGTGTACTGTACACAGGAGCTTGTCAATAAAGCTTTGCATACAAAACACAGCGTCACTGTCATGGCCGCGGTTGACAGTTGGAGCTGGTTTCCAGCGTTAGCATTGGGAGTTTCTTTCCTGAAATGTCTATTTATCACCGCATAGTGAGTGGGAAAACTTTGATGTTAACCTGTTCCACTTAGCGGCTCAGCTTCGGGACGATTGTGTTATTAAATAAATAGATAATTTAAAATCTGCCGCGACGCCTGTTAGCTAACTTTAACTGTCTATGGTAAGCATCCATCCGGGTAACATACCGAGTAGCTAACGTTAGCATCCGTTAGCATCCATCCGGGAAACATACCGAGTAGCTAACGTTAGCAGATTCTGTTAGCATCCATCCGGGAAACATACCGAGTAGCTAACGTTAGCACCGGTTAGCATCCATCCGGGTAACATCCCGAGTAGCTAACGTTAGCATCGGTTAGCATCAATCCGGGAAACATACCGAATAGCTAACGTTAGCATCGGTTAGCATCCATCCGGGTAACATACTGAGTAGCTAACGTTCGCTACAAGCCAGAAACTATTATTTCTAAATGACGTTTTGACGTTAAGGGCTTTGTTAATGCGTCGATTTAATAGGAACTGGCAGCGAAAGCACATGTTAGTGATATTAGACTTCATATGAAGAGACGATAGTTGGTGTAACATGACGTGTTATTAACTTTCAGGCGTATGTAGCCAAACGGCCAGAAGATGGCGCCGTTTTTCATTAGAAGTTCGTTTTGAAGCTGAGTTGTTAAGTTACATACAGAATATTAACTATAAGTGACATCCTGAGGCACTTATAGCTCAAGTATTACAATTATTATGTCGCTGTTGCTTTGTTGCGTGCTGATATATCTGTATGGAGGCCTAATTTGTCTGAAATGTATAATAAAGTGCAGTGTTATATCTGTCTACACCAAACCTCTCGGGGAAATGTCACGATTTAAGGATGTATCGCTTTTTTGCCAACGTACATGCGTCATTAAACATAATTAAGCAAGCAGATAGAGTCAGGATTAACTGTTGGTTATTTCGGCATTAATACAGTATAATAAGATCACGCTTTATATAGTGTGTGGTTGTATTTGTGGCTTTATATTTTTGCGTCAACCAAAGGCACTTCTAGCTCAAGTATTTCAATTATTATGTCGCTGTTGCTTTGTTGTGTGCACCTATATCCTGTGTAGGGCCGTACGTACTCAGAAATATATAGCCTAATAAAGTGCAATGTTATATCTATCTACGCCAAACCTCTCGGAAAAATGTCACAATTTTAGGATGTATCGCTTTTTTGCCCACGTACATGCGTCTTAAACCCCAACTGAGTATATCATTAGAGTCAGGATTAACTGTTGGTTATTTCGGCATTAATACAGTATATAGTATATACAGTATATGTATGTGGTTGTATTTGTGGCTTTATATTTTTGCGTCAACCTATAGGGCACTTCTAGCTCAAGTATTTTAATTGTTATGTTGCTGTTGCTTTGTTGCGTGCTGTTATATCTGTAATGAGCCTTACGTTTTCAGAATAATATAACAAACCGGAAGGTTACATCTTTCTACACCAAAGCTCTCAGAAAAATGTCACAATTTATGAATGTATGGCTTTTTTTGCCAAAGTTCGCACGTCATAAAACACAACTGAGTATATTATCAATAGAGTTAGGATTAACTGTTGGGTATTTCGGCATTAATACAATGCAACAATCATAAGCTTTCTATATTGTGGTTGTGTTTGTAGCTTTATTTAGTGACAACCTGAGGCACTTCTAGCTCAACTATTTAAATTATTATGTTGCTGTTGCTTTGTTGCGTGCACTTACATCCTGTATAGGGCCGTAAGATCCACAGGATTATATAATGTTGTGTTCTATCTACACCAAACCTCATAGAAAAAGTTTACAATTTAAGGATCTGTTGCTTTTTTTTGCCAAAGTATGCACGTCATAAAACCAAACTGAGTATTCTATAGAATCAGTATGAACTGATGGAGATTTCGGCAATGATACATTACATCAAGAAGAACTACAGGCTTGTACAGTATGTTGTGGCTTAATGACTTAGTGTGAACCTGAGACATTTCTCTTTCAGATGGTGCGTAGCTCGTTGCCTGAGTGATCTGTTGTTAATCTGCCATTGGGTTTGTGTGTCTGTCAGTCATTCCACAGACTTCGAGGTGCACAGGAACTGGCTGGCCATCACACACAGTCTGCCCGTGTCCCGCTGGTACCATGAGGTCAGTATGAAGGGGACACACTCACATTTATTGTACTTATATCTTGAGATTTCATGATGGCTTGCATTGTACCGTTGAATATAACTGGGATGTCGAGCCAGAGAGATGCCTTCTGTGATGGTTTTCTCATGCACATCATGACCAGAGTCAGTAGCCATGACTCTATATTACATGTTTTTTGTGCAAATTAAGTAATATCAAATGAAAAATGCCAAATGAGGAGACGAGAGACTTTAAATTTAATTTATGAGCGTCTATTTTAGATAGCAAAAATCTAAGAAATGCCATAATTTATCTGCCTGTTGCCCTGGGACGATTTGATTATTTACTGATACGTGAGTAGCAAGTGGATTTGGGTTGTGGTTTTCATTTATTATGATTCTAGAAGTACTGGGACACACACACACACACACACACACACACACACACACACACACATATATACACACACATACGGACACACACACACACACACACACACACACACACACACACACACACACATATATACACACATACGGACACACATATACACACATATATACACACATATATACGCATATATACACACATACGGACACACACATATATACACACATACGGACACACACATATACACACATATATACACACATACGGACACACACACACACATATACACACATTCGGACACACACACACACAGACACACACACACATACGGACACACAGACACAAACACACACACACACACACACACATATATACACACATACGGACACACACACACAGACACACACACACGGACACACAAACACACAGACACAAACACAGACACACACACACACACACACACACACACACACACACACAGACAGAGACACACACACACACACACACACACACACAGAGACACACACACAGAGACACACACACACAGAGACACACACTCACACATGATTTCCTCCTAACCTGTGGTGTGTGTAGAACACGTCAGAGTGGACTCTGGACTACCCCCCGCTGTTCGCCTGGTTCGAGCTGGGCCTGTCCCACGCTGCTCGCCACTTTGACCCAGACATGCTGCTGGTGGAGAACCTGAACTACGCCAGCCCGTCCACGGTGCTCTTCCAGAGGCTGTCGGTCATCTTCACCGACCTGCTCTTCATCTACGCTGCCAGAGAGTGAGTGAGACAGAGAGTGAGTGAGTGAGACAGAGAGTGAGTGAGTGAGACAGAGAGTGAGTGAGACAGAGAGACAGAGTGAGTGAGACAGACAGAGAGTGAGACAGACAGAGAGTGAGACAGAGAGTGAGTGAGACAGAGTCCTCCGCTGCCTCGTGGCTGCTTGGTTCAGGTCTTAGTTTGATTAGTTTGAGGACAAATCACCACCAGAGTACCTGATTCTGATTAGGTTAGAAGATGAGAGAGAGAGAGTGTGTGTGTGTGTGTGTGTGTCTGTGTGTCTGTCTGTCTGTCTGTCTGTGTGTGATATTAAATGTAAACTACTGTTATCTGTTACATGTTTTTGTTCATCTTCTAAATGTTGTGTTTGAGTTATTGAGGGACTGCAGCCTGAGGCTAACTCTGGTGCGATGCATCAAATGGTCACATTTATGTTTTAACTGCACACTGTCCCTTTAATAAATGAATTGAAATTGAAATAAAAACCACAGCAATTCAACCACTTAACCGCTTACAATAAACCTCACAATGCTACAACTATTGCAATAATATTGAAAAATAAAACGTATTGAGCTTGAATTTGATTGTTTATAGTTTAGCTCAAACACTCCTTATTTAAAAGAGTGGAACGTGATCCCGACTATTATTAGTGGATTTAAGTCAGTTTAAATTAAAAAAAGACGTAGGCCTAAGCACTGGTGTGTCCTAGGTGTCCCTATTAATCTGATGTGGAATTATCATTTCCATATTATTGCAGTGCGCTGTATATGCCCAGGGACAGCAGATGGAAATTAGCAATCACAGGGCTCCAGACTGACTTTTTGCCTTGGTTGCACTGGTGCGCCTAACTTTTTTATTTAGGTGCACCAGCACAAAATATAGGTGCACCCAAACTTTTCCTCGCGTCGCCATTAACGCTGAATGGGGATACACGATATATAGCTCTGTATTTTTTTACCAAGTGGGCTAAATGTTCAGTTTTAAGTCAAAGCCACTTTTCACAAGCTCTAAAATAAAATGCAAAGACAGGGTTTCCTGTACCAGTTTGAAAAGATACAGCTGCAACACATTCAGAAAGTTATCTGAGATAAATAGCTTAGGATATATTAAAAAATATATCTCTGAGAAAGCTCCTTCACTTGTTTTCAACAATAACAGACTGATTAAAAGAGAGAGAGGACGCCCGGATAGCTCAGTTGGTATATATAGAGGTTGGACTCCGACCTGCGGCCCTCTCCTGCATGTCATTCCCCCCTCTCATGTCTTCAGCTTTCCTATCAAAATAAAAGCTGAAATCTTAAAAAAAAAAGAAAGAAAAACAGAGGGAGAGAGGGGGAGAGAGAGAGGGAGAGAGAGAGAGAGACAGACAGACAGAGAGAGAGAGAGAGAGAGAGGGGGAGAGAAGGGGAGAGAGAGACAGAGAGAGAGAGACAGACAGAGAGAGAGAGAGAGACAGAGGGAGAGAGGGGGAGAGAGAGACAGAGAGACAGACAGAGAGAGAGAGAGAGACAGAGGGGGAGAGAAGGGGAGAGAGAGACAGAGAGAGAGACAGACAGAGAGAGGGAGAGAGAGAGAGCGAGACAGAGAGAGAGAGAGAGAGACAGAGAGAGAGAGCGAGACAGAGAGAGAGAGCGAGACAGACAGAGAGAGAGAGCGAGACAGAGAGAGAGAGAGACAGACAGAGAGGGAGAGAGTATGTCTGTATCGTCCCTGGCTGCGCTGCGTTTTTATGAACTATGATATTCTGGCCGTGGGTCACATCTCTCGCCCAGGTCCAGCAGGCTCCGTCTCACGCTATTACTCAACCAGCTGAAGTTAGTTACATCTAATAACTTCTTCTGTGTTTTTCACCGTGGCGGCAGCAATAACAGAGAGTTACCAGCAGAAACACTGGTACCAATACAGGTTCCCCTCTCATACTTAATATACAGCTGTGGTAATAATACAGGTTCCCCTCTCATACTTAATATACAGCTGTGGTAATAATACAGGTTCCCCTCTCATACTTAATATACAGCTGTGGTAATAATACAGGTTTCTCTCTCATACTTAATATACAGCTGTGGTAATAACAATTACAACTGTAGACAAATGTCAGCAGTTTGGACCAGGGGCTGTGTCTGTCTGCATGTTGCAGGGGGGCCGGTGTGAGTGAATGGGGGGGGGGCTGCGCGGAGGAGAGATCCAATCACAGGCACAGCTTTACAGAAGGAATGGGTCACGTAACGCAACAATAAACCATCGATATAAACAACATCGCTTCGTTAGTGGAGAGGCAGCGGGTGCGAGGACGTTAGGTGCACCGGTGAGACCTAGGAACAATCTTAGTCACACCCTTACACATTTTGGTCGCATATGCGACCAAAATGGTCGCACTCTAGAGCCCTGAATTAGGGGTTTCCGTTAGCTTGATCCTGATTGGCTCTGTGCTCTCTCCAGGTGCTGCAGGTGCGTTCAGGATCAGAAAGGTTCTCGGGACGTTCTGAACCGCCCGTCCTTCGTCCTGGCTGTTCTGCTGCTCTGGAACTTCGGCCTCCTCATCGTCGACCGTATCCTTCAGTGGTGAAACATACACACACACACACACACACACACACACACACACACACACACACACACACACAGAGACACACACACACAGACACAGAGACAGAGACAGACAGACATTTATTTACTATTTAATCATATATAATCCTAAAAACGATGAACATGATAAAACTTCCTTCACGTTTCCCTCAGATATTCATTTCCAGTATAACGGCTTCTTGTTTGGTTTCCTGCTACTGTCAGTGGCCAAACACCTGCAGGTACACACACACACACACACACACACACACACACACACACACACACACACACACATATATAACTGAGGGTGTTTTCACACCTGAAAGTCTGAACCAAGGTTCCTGTTATTGTTCCATTGTAACATTTGATCCGGTAAGTTTTGGTTTCACGGCAGTTATACAAGCGCACTAAAGATCTCTACGTGACAAAACTACGTCCTGCCGTCATCACACACATGAGCTGCGTCTCCAGATACTTATAATTGATTGGTTTGTAGACGGGCTTCCTCATCCTCTCGTATCCTCTCTCTGGGTCAGAGGTTTTTCAGCTGACTGCTGCTCTCTCCTACTGACTGCTGCTCTCTCCTACTGACTGCTGCTCTCTCCTACTGACTGCTGCTCTCTCCTACTGACTGCTGCTCTCTCCTACTGACTGCTGCTCTCTCCTCTACTGACTGCTACTCTCCCCTACTGACTGCTGCTCTACTCTACTGACTGCTGCTCTCTCCTACTGACTGCTGCTCTACTCTACTGACTGCTGCTCTCTCCTACTGACTGCTGCTCTCCTCTACTGACTGCTGCTCTACTCTACTGACTGCTGCTCTCCCCTACTGACTGCTGCTCTCTCCTACTGACTGCTGCTCTCCCCTACTGACTGCTGCTCTCTCCTACTGATTGCTGCTCTCTCCTACTGACTGCTGCTCTCTCCTACTGACTGCTGCTCTCTCCTACTGACTGCTGCTCTCCTCTACTGCCGCGGCTCTTTTTGTTTTGTGATGTTGAGAAGCAAGACACTGGAACTTTCTGGAGAATTTATTCAGAGACAAACGGAAACCTACACTGTACATTTACTACCACTTAACAAATAAACTGCTGATGTATTCTCAGCTCTGATAGCCGACAGCTGTCTGCTCTGAGCTCATTCACCGTCACTCTCTCATGTAGCCTCCACACTAAGCACCGAGCTATTCCTTAAAGGATCTTCC
>NC_050185.1:25283116-25288116 GCF_008315115.2 Sander lucioperca
GGCCAAACGGCGTTCATAAACACGCTAAAAAGCGAGCATGCGTCTTGATAACACGCCGTTAATGGCATAGAATTGGCGTGTCATACATACGTCATTTCATGACATCAGTCTGCCAACTCTAACCATCAAATCTGAGTCCATGAATCTAATTTTCTGTATCAAACGTGTGCAAACGCTTCCCTCTGTCGCCTCGATCGCGTCTCACTCACCAACGTATAAAAGTAAAAACACTCAAATCATTCATCAGCTTCCTTTTAAACTTCAAAATAAGAGACATCACAAGTTAGAGACATAGTAGAGGTGTGTATATACACGTTTATCACCGTACGGTGTTATACCGACAGGCTTTGGACAGCGGTATATATTTACTGTCATAAAACGAATACATATAAAGTGGGAATTTCAAAATAAAGGCGCATCTGCAAAAACAAAATTATTTGTATCAGTTTTTTTTTTCACTTTGCATCGATAATATTGGTGTTGAGGATTGAAACGATAACATCATACATCCCTGTTAAAGAGTAGCTTTCAAACATCCTGGCTTGGCCTGGTTTGGCCTGGTTTGGCCTGGTTTGGCTTGGCCTCGGTTGGCCTCGGTTGAGCCGGTTGTTGAGGATTATTTTGTCCCTGAACACAACGCTCGGCTCCTTAGTGGAAGACCGAAATAGAAAGCAGATTTCCTGTCCTGTTTTTTAGTAGGGTTTTATAAAAAGTAAAGCTGCAGTTTGTCTGAGTTTTGAGGAAGTTTTTTTAAGCCTTAAGTTCATATTTTGCCGGCAGGATGATTGTCTTTAATAAATATAAATAATAATATACCATATATAACAGCTGAAAATTAGCCGACTGGCTAACACTGGCGCATTTACAGAAATGTTGATTAATGTGCATTGTCCTAATCAAACAAACTTACAAACTGAACATGTTATTTAAAGGTGCGTGTCTCTTTAACCCTTGTGTTGTCCTCAGGTCAAATTTTGACCCATTTTCAAAGATCTTTCTATCAGAAATTTGGGTTTCTTTCAACCAAATTGCCCAAAAATAACATGGATGTCTTAGCAGGTAAAATGAATGATCACTTTCATTGAATTTTGGGTGTTTTATTCCAATTTCATAGCATTTGAATTTTTTTATTTATTTATTTTTAAATCTGGAGCATCTGCGTGTTAAATTAGAGCAACCATCAGAGGGGACTGTATACTTCAATTTAGAAAAAGTAGGATTGGAAGCACAGCTTTTTCTATCAGAGCCACAATTTTTTTTGGAATAGTCTGCCCAATGAGTTAAGGGAGTGTAATAGTCTCTCCTCTTTTAAAAAAACATCTTAAATCTTGGATTAGGGACAATTACAACTACAACCATACACCACACACTTAAACCCATGACCATATTTTGCTTTTATTTTTTATTTTATTTTTTTATACTGTACTTTATATTGTAATTATGTTGAAGGTTAGATGAGGTGAGCAATATATTGTCTGTTTGAGGGTATATTCATATTGTTTTAAAATTCCTGCTGTATTTATTACATTGCGACTGTATTTCTTAAATGTATAGTGTATTTGTATTGACTTTTGTATTTTAGGGTGCCTGTTAAGACCTGGCTAGAGACAACAGGTGGAAACTAGCACTTGTGGCTAACTCTGGCTTGTTTACAGCAAGTAATTTGTCTGTTGATGAATGAGCATTGTCTCTATCAAATAACTAAATAAATACATAAAAATAAATAAATTCATAAACCATGAATAAATTAAATTGTTTTTTAAAAATTGACAAAAATGTTTTTAAAAAATTTCAAAAGCGTCATTTTCATTTTGGACGGGAAGACGACACAAAGGTTAAGAAATCAAACTGTGTGACGGCCGTCTGTAAATCAGCTCTGTTACGGCTCAGGCCGCTGAGCCTTTAAACAGCATTAAGAGGATCAGCAGACTCCCAGCATGCTCGGCTTTCAGACACCCAACCGGCCTCCAACTGTGTCCGCATGATATATACCATACGGAGTTAACCTTCTGATGAAGGACGCTGACGGCGCGCTGCGTTCATGGAAATTGTATTTTTCAATGTCTATTAATACACCAGATGATGTCGATCAGCTACAGATTTCGTGAGCTTAGATTTATAAGGTTCTCTCTCCGTTTAGGGTAGTTCTGAGATATTGAGCATCAAAGTTTTTACATCCCAGCTGGCAAAACTGTTATGTAGTATTTTATTTTATTAATAACTAACAAAATATTTTTTTTTTACAACAATAACAGCACACAGGCATTGGATCAGATTGTCAAAAACTCAATTTCGACCAAAAGTGGAGATAGAACCTTATAATTATAATTCTAAGCTCACGATTGTAGACAGATCTCTAAACAAGATCCTTCATTCATTCTATGATGAACTTGTTTTATTTACTGTTACCAACGTCATAGTCTCTATCAGGGGTCACCAACGTGGTTACCGTGGGCACCAGGTAGCCCCCAAGGACCACTAGTAGCCCTCAGGCCTGTTCTAAAAATGAAAATTGAATATTGATATTATCTGTTTCCCACCTTGTTAAGTCATTGTTGATAATTATTGATAATGAGAAATGCTGAAAAGATAAGCATTTCCAGCAGCGCAAAACTCAGGTCTCTCTCAGGTCATAAATAACCAGGGATGCACCGAAACCAGGCTTCTGATTCGGCTGAATATTTGGGCTTTTTGATGGGGTTGGGTTTCTGCCGAACCCTACGCTTGCACTCCGCGCGCTACGCTGGTCGCCGTAATGACGGCGCCGTTGGTTGCGGGAAGGTGTTTACGTAGGTGGAGAAAAAGTGTAGTTTGGCAGAACTTTCAGTCAAAAGAAGGCCATTCAAGTCCAGCTACATGTTCAATCTGTAATGCTGATTAGTCTGGTGGTGGCGAGGACCCTAAACTATACACAACATCACCGCTGTTACAACATCTGGTATCAAACATCCGGAAGAATACGAGTAGTGATGAAGGAATCTACAGACAGCAGCCAGAATGCAGCAACTTCAGGTACGGCAAAGGAAGGACAGTCACTGTTTACTTCATTAAGTAAGAATGGGAGGAGGATTCAGTATTCGGCCGAACCCCAAAAATCGGGATTCGGTGCATCCCTACTTTAAACTTTATACTAGGACCAGGCTAGTGGACCAGACTCTGGTAGGACCAGGCTAGTGGACCAGTCTCTGGTAGGACCAGGCTAGTGGACCAGACTCTGGTAGGACCAGGCTAATGTACCAGGCTAGTGGACCAGAGTCTGGTAGGACCAGGCTAGTGTACCAGAGTCTGGTAGGACCAGGCTAATGGACCAGAGTCTGGTAGGACCAGGCTAGTGTACCAGAGTCTGGTAGGACCAGGCTAATGTACCAGGCTAATGGACCAGAGTCTGGTAGGACCAGGCTAATGTACCAGGCTAATGGACCAGAGTCTGGTAGGACCAGGCTAGTGGACCAGACTCTGGTAGGACCAGGCTAGTGGACCAGAGTCTGGTAGGACCAGGCTAGTGTACCAGAGTCTGGTAGGACCAGGCTAATGGACCAGAGTCTGGTAGGACCAGGCTAGTGTACCAGAGTCTGGTAGGACCAGGCTAATGTACCAGGCTAATGGACCAGAGTCTGGTAGGACCAGGCTAATGTACCAGGCTAATGGACCAGAGTCTGGTAGGACCAGGCTAGTGGACCAGAGTCTGGTAGGACCAGGCTAGTGTACCAGAGTCTGGTAGGACCAGGCTAATGTACCAGAGTCTGGTAGGACCAGGCTAATGTACCAGGCTAATGGACCAGAGTCTGGTAGGACCAGGCTAGTGGACCAGAGTCTGGTAGGATCAGGCTAATGGACCAGAGTCTGGTAGGACCAGGCTAGTGGACCAGAGTCTGGTAGGATCAGGTTAATGGACCAGAGTCTGGTAGGACCAGGCTAATGTACCAGGCTAATGGACCAGAGTCTGGTAGGACCAGGCTAATGGACCAGAGTCTGGTAGGACCAGGCTAATGGACCAGAGTCTGGTAGGATCAGGCTAATGTACCAGAGTCTGGTAGGATCAGGCTAGTGGACCATTCTTCAAAGATATCTTTGTCGAAGATTAGTTCAGGATGCTCAGAGGCTGGACGGCCAATCACAGTCCATCCCAAAGGGTTCCTTGTTTCCCGCAGCCTCGCTCCGACCGCCAAACATCCGGTGAGTCTTTCCTCTTGTTTTGAAGGGGATAACGGTTGAGTTTGTTATACTTTTAGGATGGGGGGGGGGATTGGAGGATCTCTGCTCCCGACAGTCTTTGCATGAGTCTTTTCTCTCCAAAAGTGGCAGAAGGGTCCAAGGGGACTCGTCTCGGCGTGCAAAAACATTTAAAAAGCCTTTATTTTAATGGCGATCTCATATCGAAATCTGAGCACAAACAGTCTTCTTCTTCAAAAAAATTTTTTTATATCCTGAAAAAATGTTGGAAAAAAACACCTCAAAATTTCAAGCAACAAAAATATTTAACGAAGAAATGTCGAAAACATCAGAAAAAAAAATGGACAGGACAGCTAGGTGAGAAAGGGGCGCGGAGCTTTTTTCTCCGTTTGTCTTTTCTCTTCCAAGGACCTTCATGATAAACTTCTGAGCACGTTTTTCTTCTTAAGTCTCTGCTCTTATTTTGAAGGGGGATAACGGTTGCGTTTGTTGTAACTCTCAGGATCTCGCTCTGCTCCCGTCAGTCTTTGTCGCCCCCGAATCTACGCTCTGCTCCCGTCCGTCTCACAGCATCCGGCCCTCCACGATGATGACCAGCACCGGCGTCAGGTCCATCAGGTTCTTCAGCATGTCCATGATGTCCTTGTGGTCTTTGGCTCCCTCGATGAACTCCTCCAGGGTCATCTCACCTGAGGCGGGACAAAGGTAAGAACACGGTTGGTGGGTTCTACTGAGGAATGGAAACTTTTAATCTATTATTTCACCAGGATGATCCAAAATCACCATCACCAAACTACACCAGACTCCATGTAAATAATCAGTACTTT
>NC_050185.1:25293116-25298116 GCF_008315115.2 Sander lucioperca
GAGCCAGCATATTTCCACCAGACTCCATGTAAATAATTAGGACTTTTAGCATGTATAGAGCCAGCATATCTCCACATGTAAATGGGTGAATTAAGGGTTGATTTCAACCAAACCAGAGTGGTGATTGTTGGAACAGTGGAAAGATGAACCAAGACGGCTTTTGAAGTGTGTTTTACGATGCTAAAAGTCCTGATTATTTACATGGAGTCTGGTGTAGTTTGGTGATGGTGATTCCGGGGCTGTTTCATGTTAAACTAAAAGGATCTTACTTAGAGTCTGGTGGGCTGAACATTTGCCTGTTTAAAGTTACATTGAAGCTTGCTTAATGCATCATAGTGGAGAGTAATAAGTACAATATTTAATAGCAGAACATGGAAATACACGAGTGAAGTACAAGTACCTTGAGTTTGTTCTCAAGTAAATGTACTTAGTTACTTTCCAGCGCAGATGAAGATGAAGATGTAACAATAAACAGCATTACAGACAAACCATGAGATGAATTCATCTTTATTTTGAAAACGTAGAAAAACTAACATTATGAATGTCTTTCAGTTCTGTTTCGGTCCACGTGGTAGTAGTAGTTCTTCACCACCAAGACGACTTTTGGTAGTTTTATTTAGTTTCTGTCCTCTTTGAATGAAGTGTGTTTTACGATGATAAAAGTCCTGATTATTTACATGGAGTCTGGTGGAGTTTGGTGATGGTGATTTCGGTGCTGTTAAACTAAAAGGATCTTACTCTTTAACTAAAAGGTCTACCTCTGTAGGGATCCATCCCATAATGTTGTCAGACACACTTACCCTTAAGTTTGATAAACCTGTCTGCGTGTGTCTGTGTGTGTGTGTGTGTGTGTGTGTGTGTGTATGTGTGTCTCTGCCTGTGTGTGTCTGTCTCTATGTGTGTGTGTGTGTGTGTGTGTGTGTGTGTGTGTGTGTGTCTGTCTCTGTGTGTGTGTGTGTGTGTGTGTGTGTGTGTCTGTCTGTCTCTGTGTGTGTGTGTGTGTGTGTGTGTGTGTGTGTGTGTGTGTGTGTGTGACCCACTCCGTCCATGTCGAAGGTGAAGAAGACCTGGTCCACGTAGCTGTTGGCGGTCTCCGTCATGCCCCTCAGGTTCAGGATGGCCTTGAGCTCAAACAGCGTGATGAGGCCGGACGGAGACTCCTTCATGAACTTGTTGTACCAGTGGTGCATGTCCTCGGCCAGGATGTCATCCAGGTTGGAGCCGTGGTTCCCCATTGGTCCACAGAAACACAAGCCTCTCCTAATTGGTCCACAGAAACACAAGCCTCTCCTAATTGGTCCAGAGAAACAGAAGCCCCTCCTAATAATTCCTTTATTAATCCCTGAGGTGGAAAGTAAGAAAGTATATTTACTCACAGAGACAGGCACGCACACACACACACGCACGCACACACACAGACAGACGCACATACACACACACATACACATAGGCAGACACAGACATGCACACACATGCACGCACAGACACACACACACGCACGCATGCACATGCACACACAGACACACACATACACACACATACACATGCACGCACGCATACATGCACACACACACACACACACACATACACACGCACATACACATAGGCAGACACACACATGCACGCACATAGGCAGACACACGCACACACATACACACGCACGCACGCACATGCACTCAGACACACACATACACATGCACACATGCACACGCACACACACGCACACACACACACACACAACCAACACACACATTCACATAGGCAGACACACACACACCCACACACAGGCACACACACACATTCACATACGCAGACACACACACACACACACACACACACACACACACACACACACACACAGTTACACTTCTGTGTATCTGTGTCCCAGAAAGGGGAAATTCACACTGTTGCAGCACCAGAGGTGGAAAATACAATAGTAAATAGTAAAATGTATGGAACAAAGGATTGTCACCCTGAAGGAAGAGGGTTTAAGAAAAGGACACAAAAACCAACTGATGACTTCAGACTACAGCTGTAGCCTTCTTTTAGTCCTCCGTGGACGCATGTTTGAGAGTCCAGCATACATATCCTAAACTCTCCTCATCCCTCAACACGTTTGTACATCCTGCACTAACCCGCACAGCCTCTCTCTTTTTTCTCAATGTTAAATAGTTATAGGTTTGTATAGGGTCCAAAATTGGCACCAGCCAAATGCTGGTAACGAGTGGCCGGTAGATTTGCTTCAGTCATCAGCCAATCATAGTCTATTGAACATTCACTAGCCATTTGGCTGGTGGACGAAAACGTTCATTTTGCACTCAGTGTATGTATAGTGTGTGTGTGTGTGTGTGTGTGTGTGTGTGTGTGTGTGTGTGTGTGTGTGTGTGTGTGTGTGTGTGTGTGTGTGTGTGTGTTCTTGTTTAACTATATTCGTGGGGTCCAAAAACCAGGAGTCTACATGTGGGGTCCCGACAGCTTTGTGGGGCCAAAATGCTGGACCCCACAAGGTTAAAGGTCTGTTTGAGGGTTAAGACTTGGTTTTAGGATTAGGGTTAGAATTAGGTTATGGTTAGGGTGAGGGTAAGGGTTAAGGTTAGGCATTTAGTGGTGATGGTTAAGGTTAGGGTTAGGGGGGTTAGGGTTAGGGTTAGTGTGTGTGTATACATGTTTTTTTTATGAATGTACCATCTGTCGGTACACGATCCGTTCTGCACATGAGCAAAATGTTCGCGCATGTGCTGTTGTACGAGGATTTACGACACTGCACGATCTGTTCCACGCTTCCGGTCGACAGCCAAGCTAACGTTAGTTTAGCTAACGGCTCATTCGGCTAACTGCTAGCTGAGACAGCATGTAATAACTTTAAAAGACCCTCAAAATAAAACTTGAAAATAACCGTTAACATATATAACAGCTGTTACGTCAGCTCTACTTTACTTGTGCTCATTTAAAATACAATCACTCAATACTTGTCTTTATTGTTATTACTGTGAAGTCTTAATTTAGCTGTAGCTGCTTTTCCCATTACGTTTGAGTTAACGTTATTTTAGACTGAATCTAGCTGTCAGCTAGCGGTTAGCCGAATTAGCTGTTAGCTAAACTAACGTTAGCTTCCCGGTGGAGGCTAGCCATAGGCTAGCGTGGAACAGATCGTGCAGGTCGTATCCTCGGTAAAAACAGTATTATCTTGCGCATGCGCAGAACGGATCGTGTACCGACACCATCAACCAAGGCAAATTCCTAGTGGATGCTATAGGTCAGTGTTTCTCAAATGGGGGTACGTGTCCCCCTAGGGGTACTCTGGAGTACTGCAGGGGGTACTTGTCCCCCTAGGCGTACTCTGGAGGGCTGCAGGGGGTACGTGTCCCCCTAGGGGTACTCTGGAGGACTGCAGGGGGTACGTGTCTCCCTAGGGGTACTTTGGAGGACTGCAGGGGGTACGTGTCTCCCTAGGGGTACTGTGGAGTACTGCAGGGGTTACTTGTCTCCCTAGGGGTACTCTGGAGGACTGCAGGGAGTATGTGTCCCCCTAGGGGTACTCTGGAGGACTGCAGGGGGTACGTGTACCCCTAGAGGTACTCTGGAGGGCTGCAGGGGGTACGTGAGATATTTAACTAAATGTTTAATAGTTAGAAGGCTGTTGTCCAGAATATTGTTCCTCTTTATGGAGACATTTGTGTTGCCTTCTTTGGACCTATTCTATCCTTCCTTCCTTCTACTGTCCTTCTAGTTTTTACAAGTTATGTCATTGCAGTGACATAACTTGTATACATAACATGTTTTTAAAGTTTTTGATACTATGTTCGACCTATTCTTGCCTTCCGTCCTTCTTTCTACCGTCTTTTTTCAAGTATTTTTCTCCTTTCTTCATCAGCATCTAAATGTTGTCCAGGTCCAAGGCTGTAGATTAGTAAATCTCTCGCTGACAGCGCTGTATTCTTCCTCTTTATAGAGACTTTATTTTCTACCATAAATGATTAGCGCTGGTCAGAGGGTACATGGCTTAAAGAAACAATTCAAAAAGAGGTACATTATTGAAAACAGTTTGACAACTACTACTACAGGCTACTTACCTGGCAATAAATCTCTCTCTGATTCTGATTCTGAAGAAAAAACACAAACAAAAAGAGTTGAAAAGGTGATAAATCCGTGTGGTTGTCGGCAGGTTTTAGCAGCAGAAGGCTTGAGCCTCCGGGCTCATCCAGGCTGCAGAGAGCAAACAAAGTCAGGACTCTAACCCTCTTAGGTCCTGGAGGGAGAAATCAAGGAAGCACCTGAAATAAATCCCTAATGGGATCAGGGCGGGCAGCGGGCGGCTGCAGCGTTCTGCTGCCAGAGGCCGAACCGAGAGGCTTTACCTCGCTGCCGGGTCAGCTGAGGGGAGCGGAGCCTTCCCTGGAAACTGGACAGTTACATAACGGACTCACCTGGCTCACCTGGCTCAACTGGGTGTCCTGGTTCACACGGAGAGGCTCCCCCTCTGTGACATGTCATGTCATCAGTGTGTTCCCTCGGTTTGTGGAAGACTAACGAGGCATTCACACCAAAAAACTGCAGGATTGTGCATCACTGAAACGGCCCATTTGTGTGTCGTCCTCGTGTGTTTTTTTTACCCCCCAACTTAGCACAAGTAGATTTTATGAAGTTGAAGTTGAAATGTCTTCAATGTCGCCAAGGGGCAATTTGGTTCACGAAGGTAACACATACACATACATACATAAAATTTTTCGAGACTTTTTGTTTTATTGACATAATGCATTCCCTAGCCCCTTACCCTAACCTTAACCATCACCACTAAATGCCTAACCTTAACCCTTACCCTCACCCTAACCATAACCTAATTCTAACCCTAATCCTAAAACCAAGTCTTAACCCTCAAACAGACCTTTAACCTTGTGGGGTCCAGCATTTTGGGCCCACAAAGCTGTCGGGACCCCACAAGTATACTGGACTCCCGGTTTTTGGACCCCATGAATATAGTTAAACAAGAACACACATAC
>NC_050185.1:25300616-25303116 GCF_008315115.2 Sander lucioperca
TTATTCTTAAATGTGGTGACGGTGTCTGCCTCACAAACCAGGACCAGGAGCTGGTTCCACAGGACAGGAGCCTGATAGCTGAAAGCTCTGGCTCCTGAACCCAGACTGGGAGCTGGTTTTACAGTTCTGTGGAGAGCAGAGCTTTCTCCGTAGCCTATGTAAAAGTGGCCTGATTTTTATACTTGTGCGCTGGTGTGTGCATCGAGCCAGCATGTGTGTGTGTACGTAGGCTACGGTGAAAGCTCTGCCGGAGCCTCCGCAGAACTGTACAACAAGCAGCGCCGCAGTAAACTGCCGTGACCTAACGTACACACACACAGAACGAGGAAGGTGAGTTGATGCCAGAACACACATTTAGTTTCTAAAGAAGCTGGAGGCAGCATAAAAAAACATAGCTAGCTGAACTATTTAAAAATAGCAGGTTTGTTCAGGACACCCCCGTCTGTCGCTTTCACGTCACCTTTTCGGCTCGCCTCAGCTCGCTGGGAACCTCGACTGAGGAGGTACTAAAAGAAGTACCTGTTACCAGGTACCAGGTACTTTTTTTCATAATGGAAAACAAAAAAAGGCGAGTAGAGTCGAGGCGAGTCGAGCAGGTACCATGTAATGGAAAAGCGCCATAAGGTACTATGAGCTCTTCAAGATATGATGGTGCTTGACCATTTAGAGCAGGGGGGGCGAACCTGTGGCTCTTGAGCCGTATGCGGCTCTTTGCCTGCTCCTGTGAGGCTCTTACTGTGTGGCTGGGGGCTGTGTCATTGGTTGATTGTTGTTTTTAACTTTTCTGAAACATACAGTATTTCAGATAAGTAAAAAAAAAAACACATTTGAATGCATCTGCCAATACATTTGCCAATTATTTTAAAATGGAAAATAATGCAGCAGAGTTTTGAGGACAGATTCTGCAACCTGAGGAAAAACAGCGGCCACAGATCACCTTCCTCGTTAACCCTTTCACTGCTGAATCCGATTGTTTGAAAGACCTTCTAGTGACAAATGAGTGAGAGAGTTCTTCGAGTGGCCACAACCGAGTTCAAGCAAGACCTGAAAAGGATTGTGGATAACAAAGACTGTCAGGTTTCCCACTGAGTCAGTCTAAGTGAGAAAAAAAACTATGAAAACTGTTATGTATTATGACTGTCATCAGATCTGGAAGACACTGTTGCTGTTGTAGTGTGGACGTGCATGTGTTGTGTGGCTTTTTGATATGGTGCGTTTCTTTTTGTGGCTCTTTATACCTAACTGGTTGGCCACCCCTGATTTAGAGCTTTCTAGGTCAGGAGAAGGATTTTAAATTCAATCCTGGATTTTACAGGAAGCCAATGGAGAGAAGCTAATACAGGAGAAATATGATCTCTTTTCTTAGTTCTTGTCAGAACATGTGCTGCAGCATTCTGGATCAGCTGGAGAGTCCTAAGGGACTTATTTGAGCATCGTGATAATAAGGAATTACAGTAGTCCAGCCTGGAAGTAACGAATGCATGGACTAGTTTTTCAGCATCGTTTTGAGACAGGATGTTCCTAATTTTAGCAATGTTACGAAGGTGAAAAAAGGCTGTTCTAGAGGTGTGTTTTAGATGGACATTGAAGGATATATCCTGATCAAAAATAACTCCTAGATTTCTGCCAGTAGTGCTGGAGGCCAGGGCAACACCATCCAGGGTAGCTATACCTTTAGTTTAGTTCAGGATGAACCTGAGGACGAGCTGGAAGACAAAGACTAATCCTGTAATAGGCTCCGAGCTGCTGGCAGTGATCCAGGTAAACCATTTAAACAGTAATGACCACAGACGTCAGAGCAGCACGGGCTGATCTGATCTTTGCTCTGCCTTTCACAGAGCTGGAGATTAACAAACAGCTGTATCAAGTTTATTTCATTTAAACAGCACTTTAAAAGCAAACAAGTGTGCACCGAAGAGCTTCACAAAGACAAAAACATATACACGCATAAAACACACATTATATACAGACATGTATAGGCTACAAACACACACACACACACACATATATATATATATATATATATATATATATATATATATATATATAGACATGTATAGCCTACTAACACATATATACATACATATATAGGCTACAAACATATATACAGATATATATATATATATATATATATATATATATATATATATACATGTATATAGACATGTATAGCCTACACATATATACAGACATGTATAGGCTACAAACACACACATATATATATATATATATATATATATATATATATATATATATATATATAGACATGTATAGCCTACTAACACATATATACATACATATATAGGCTACAAACATATATACAGATATATATAGACATGTATATAGACATGTATAGCCTACACATATATACAGATATGTATAGGCTACATAGTATATATATATATATATATATATATATATATATATATATATATATATATATATATATATATATATGTGTGTGTGTACAGTGGGTACGGAAAGTATTTATTTATTTATT